>NC_069508.1:25232146-25261885 GCF_027579735.1 Bombina bombina
GCCAATCCGAATGGAAGAGCCACAAACTGGTAATGCCTGTCTAGGAAGGCAAACCTTAGGTACCGGTAATGATCTTTGTGAATCGGTATGTGCAGGTAAGCATCTTTTAAATCTACAGTGGTCATGTACTGACCCTCTTGGATCATAGGTAAAATTGTCCGAATAGTCTCCATCTTGAACGATGGAACTCTTAGGAATTTGTTTAGGATCTTTAAGTCCAGGATTGGTCTGAAAGTTCCCTCTTTTTTGGGAACCACAAACAGATTTGAGTAAAACCCCTGTCCTTGTTCCGATCGTGGAACTGGATGGATTACTCCCATTAACAAGAGCTCTTGTACGCAGCGTAGAAAAGCCTCTTTCTTTGTCTGGATTGTTGACAATCTTGACAGATGAAATCTCTCTCTTGGAGGAGAGTATTTGAAGTCCAGAAGGTATCCCTGAGATATTATCTCTAGCGCCCAGGGATCCTGAACATCTCTTGCCCAAGCCTGGGCGAAGAGAGAAAGTCTGCCCCCCACTAGATCCGATCCCGGATCGGGGGCCCTCAATTCATGCTGTTTTGGGGGCAGCAGCAGGTTTCCTAGTCTGCTTGCCCTTGTTCCAGGACTGGTTAGGTTTCCAGCCTTGTCTGTAGCGAGCAACAGCTCCTTCCTGTTTTGGTGCAGAGGAAGTTGATGCTGCTCCTGCTTTGAAATTACGAAAGGAACGAAAACTAGACTGTCTAGTCTTGGCTTTGGCTTTGTCCTGAGGCAGGGCATGGCCTTTACCTCCTGTAATGTCAGCGATAATCTCTTTCAACCCGGGCCCGAATAAGGTCTGCCCTTTGAAAGGTATATTAAGCAATTTAGACTTAGAAGTAACATCAGCTGACCAGGATTTTAGCCACAGCGCCCTGCGTGCCTGAATGGCGAATCCTGAATTCTTCGCCGTAAGTTTAGTAAGATGTACTACGGCCTCCGAAATGAATGAATTAGCTAGTTTAAGGACTCTAAGCCTGTCCGTAATGTCGTCCAGAGTAGCTGAACCAATGTTCTCTTCCAGAGACTCAATCCAGAATGCCGCTGCAGCCGTGATCGGCGCAATGCATGCAAGGGGTTGCAATATAAAACCTTGTTGAACAAACATTTTCTTAAGGTAACCCTCTAACTTTTTATCCATTGGATCTGAAAAAGCACAGCTATCCTCCACCGGGATAGTGGTACGCTTAGCTAAAGTAGAAACTGCTCCCTCCACCTTAGGGACCGTTTGCCATAAGTCCCTTGTGGTGGCGTCTATTGGAAACATTTTTCTAAATATCGGAGGGGGTGAGAACGGCGCACCGGGTCTATCCCACTCCTTAGTAACAATTTCAGTAAGTCTCTTAGGTATAGGAAAAACCTCAGTACTCGTCGGTACCGCAAAATATTTATCCAACCTACACATTTTCTCTGGTATTGCAACTGTGTTACAATCATTCAGAGCCGCTAACACCTCCCCTAGTAATACACGGAGGTTTTCCAGTTTAAATTTAAAATTTGAAATATCTGAATCCAGTCTGTTTGGATCAGAACCGTCACCCACAGAATGAAGTTCTCCGTCCTCATGTTCTGCCACCTGTGACGCAGTGTCTGACATGGCCCTAATATTATCAGCGCACTCTGTTCTCACCCCAGAGTGATCACGCTTACCTTTTAGTTCTGGTAATTTAGCCAAAACTTCAGTCATAACAGTAGCCATATCCTGTAATGTGATTTGTAATGGCCGCCCAGCTGTACTCGGCGCTACAATATCACGCACCTCCCTCTGAGCGGGAGATGTAGGTACTGACACGTGAGGCGAGTTAGTCGGCATAACTCTCCCCTCGTTGTTTGGTGAATTTTGTTCAATTTGTACAGATTGATTTTTATTTAAAGTAGCATCAATACAGTTAGTACATAAATTTCTATTGGGCTCCACTTTGGCATTGCAACAAATGACACAGGTATCATCTTCTGAATCAGACATGTTTAACACACTAGCAAATAAACTTGCAACTTGGAAATACAATTCAAATAGAATAATATTAAAACGTACTGTGCCTTTAAGAAGCACAGAAGATCTATGACAGTTAAAAATTAATAAATTGAAACAGTTATAGCCTCAATCCTTGTAAACAACACAACTTTAGCAAAGGTTTAATCCCATTAGCAAAGATAACAATTTCTGAAAGCAGGAAACAAATTACAGAATAAAAGTTTTTATTTCAGTCAAACTATAATTCTCACAGCTCTGCTGAGAGAAATTACCTCCCTCAAAATAAGTTTTGAAGACCCCTGAACTCTGTAGAGATGAACCAGATCATGCAGGGAATACAATGAGTTGCTGACTGAAATATTTGATGCATAGTAAAAGCGCCCCTCCCCCACACACACAGCAGTGAGGGAGAACAGAAACTGACAGAAAAAACAGATTTAAGCAACTGCCAAGTGGAAAAATGGTGCCCAAACATTTATTCACTCAGTACCTCAGCAAATGAAAACGATTTTACATTCCAGCAAAAACGTTAAACATAATCTCTAGTTATTAAACAGCTTTATGTCTTTCTTACAGTGTAATTCTAGTGAAGTACCATTCTCCCAGAATACTGAAGTGTAAAGTATACATACATGACATTATATCGGTATGGCAGGATTTTCTCATCAATTCCATTGTCAGAAAATAAAAACTGCTACATACCTCTATGCAGATTCATCTGCCCGCTGTCCCCTGATCTGAAGTTTACCTCACTCCTCAGATGGCCGAGAACAGCAATATGATCTTAACTACTCCGGCTAAAATCATAGCAAAACTCTGGTAGATTCTTCCTCAAACTCTGCCAGAGAGGTAATAACACACTCCGGTGCTATTTTAAAATAACAAACTTTTGATTGAAGATATAAAACTAAGTATAATCACCATAGTCCTCTCACACGACCTATCTAGTTGCTGGGTGCAAGAGAATGACTGGGAGTGACGTAGAGGGGAGGGGCTATATGCAGCTCTGCTGGGTGAATCCTCTTGCACTTCCTGTAGGGGAGCAGTTAATATCCCAGAAGTAATGATGACCCGTGGACTGATCACACTTAACAGAAGAAAATTGGGTTTCATGTCCCTTTAACAGTCAAAATGCTACACTCACCAGATACTGAGATTGCTGACTGTGAGATAAATGAGCCAATCAACAGCTGCAAAGCAACCTACTATGGCTGACATTGGTTGACCTGCCCATGCACCATTAAGGGGCAGAAGAAGAGTGCAAGTTTACCTGTGTGTTTAATGCTTTAGTTATCACACACATTTTGTTTTGCTCTTCTTGCAGAGACACAGACAGATTGAGGGTAATCTTCTCTTTCACAGGATGCTGAAGAGGGGTGTGGGGGGTGTCTAAATGACTATGATGAGGACACACTAAATAGATTAAACTAATTAAGAGCCGATACCAACCGTGATAATTGCGGCTGATTGGCTTTAAAGGTCCTCATCTTGCTAAGTAAAATAATTATGGACATGTTAGATAGGAAATTTGAAAGGAACAAACTATTTTTTGGATTGCGCCAATTACTTTTTACTTAGCCTTCTCGAAGGGTTCTCCTTCTGCCTGAACTTTGTCATCAGCCAACTAAGAACATAAACCAATGTATTTAAGTAGCTGGTTCTAATGAGCTGATATTATTCATTATAGTCACTGCCCTACCGTCTGAGGAAGGACAGGTGCGCAAACAAGTCAGTAACACTGAAGTATAAACAGAAATAATAATACTGACCATGAGTGTCTGGTACAGATGTTATCACAACTACTTTGTATGACAAAGCACAGCAGAAGCACCAGGACAGCTCTCTCCTCTTATATACACCTTGTGATTGGCTATGCTGGCCAGCGAATCACTTTAGGAACACAACAAAAAAAACAACAACAACTGGTCATCTAGGTCTGGCTTGTGGGTTATGTAAAAAGGACTCACTGGGGTCGGATATACATAATTCTTTAGTGCTTTGTTAGTGGCTATTAACATGTATATGCGTGAGTAAATAGGAAACCCCCAAAAAAAAATCATGACTCAGATGATACAATTTATACAACTTTCCAAATTAACTTCTATTATCTCATTTGCATTGTTCTTTTGGTATCCTTTGATGAAAAGCATACCTAGTTAGGCTGTTGAGCTGGCTGCCGATTGGTAGCTACACATATAAGCCTGTTCTCATTGGCTTACTGATGTATTCAGCTAGATCCCAGTAGCGCATTGCTGCCCCTTCAATAAAGGATGCTAAGAAAATGAAGTAAAATTGATAACAGAAAGTTGTTTAAATATGTTTTATCTGAAAATGCTTGGGTCCCACCTCCTAAAGCTGAGCTGCTAAAATGCAGTGAATGATATAAGGACCATAACAGTCTAGTGAAATACAGGCAGAAATTGAGAAACTTGCACAAGACCATATTCTGATTACTGCCTATTACACTGGTACAGATATAAAATGGTATAAATCAGGCTAACGTGTGCTGTCATTTGGACAAATAGATTCTTCTATCACAAACTGACTGCACACCAGTGTGCCCACACCGATTATGAAAAGGTGAAAGCGTGTGACAGCGCTACTCAGTTTTATTAAAACATTAAATAGTGAGCAATTCAATCTAGTAAACCATGACACTTGTTACAATAAAATATCACAAAGTTGGTTCATCTTAAAAAAAGTATTGTGATAAATTGATTAGAGGTTCTAAAATATATACAAAACAATAAATAAGGAAAGGGTTAAAAGGGACAGTCTACACCAGATTTGTTATTGTTTTAAAATATAGATAATCCCTTTATTACCCATTCCCAAGTTTTGCATAACTAACACGGTTATATTAATATACTTTTTACCTCTGTGATTATCTTGTATATAAAGCATCTTCTGACAGCCCCCTGATCCCATTACTTTGTATTTATTATCTATTGACTTGCATTTTAGCCAATTAGTGCTGACTCTTAAATAACTCCACGGGTTTGAGCACAATTTATCTGTGTGGCTCAGATGAACTGTTGTGAAAAGCTAATAAAAAAAAAGCATGTGATAAGAGGCTATATAGGCTTAGAAGTAGGCAGAAATGTAAAGGTTGAAGTTATAACATATATTTATATAACAATGTGGGTTGTGCAAAGCTGAGGAATTGGTAGTAAACTATTTTAGTGTTGACTGTCCCTGTAAGTGCACACATCATGAATTGAAATTGCTGAGAGACTTTAACCTGCACTTAACAGACAAGGAAATTAGCACAGTGTAAATTTGTTTCTTCCCTTTCCCAAAGCTTATTGTAACCATACTATCCAAAACATGCTTCTTATTTCATTTCTGCTTCTTCTGAAACTGAACATCAGCCTTGAATCTCAAATCAAAACACTTCCTATTCTGGTTTAATTCACTATTTAAAACTGGTCTTAAAGGGACAGTATACAACAATTTTCATAAAACTACATGTAATAGACACAACTATAAAGAATGATATGCACAGATACTGATCCAAAAATCCAGTATAAAACCTTACTTAGAAGTCCAGTTTAGCACTGTTAAAAAGGTTAGGCTGGGACACCCACTGAAATGGGCTGGAAAGCAAAAAGAGCAGAAGCTCCCCCCTTCCCTGCATATGAAAAGATCCTTTACACAAACAGGATCAATCTGGAGTACATAGACAACAGTTTAATTCTAAAACTTTGGGGCTTGGTTAGGAGTTTGAAAACTAGCACAATGTTAGTTTGTTATTTAAAAATAAGCAAAACTATACATTGTTATAAAAACATCTCTAGATGGGCTGTATAAATAGATCATCTACAAAACATTTATGCAAAGAGAAATCTAGTGTACAATGTCCCTTTAAATACTAAAAGGCCACATTAGCTGAGCTCAGCATTCTAACCCATTTAACCAGACATTGGGGGACTTTAAATATTGAATGTTTTTCTTTATTATTCCGTAGCTACACAAGCCATTAAATAAAGATAAAGTCAAGTGAACCACACTGGATAAGCACATAGATTAAATATCATAAAAGGTTTATATAAAGGAGGCTAATGTTCCCCTTTAAAAATCTTCTCTTTTCCAACAAGACATTTCCTAGAATAAAATTACACAGAGCAGCATCCAGGAAGACTGTGAGCTTTGTAGAGAATCAGTATCAGATATCCCTGCAATAGGTCACTTTTATCCCAAGCTTGTAAAGGTTATTTAAAAAAACAGTCGCCCACAGTGTAGGAATAGTTCATTAACATAGGAGGACAGATATCAGAACAATATTTACAGCAACTGTAAAACTAGCAGCCCAGTGTTCCAAATTCTGCCAGAACAGTAAGTCCAGCGTTTGTCTTGGTCCCTGTGTCATTATAGGGACAACAGAACCCCACATGGTGACAAAATGGTTCTATCACCAAAAAGAAAGGGGGGGGATCTACATTTTATTTTTCACATACAAATCTAACTAAAGATAAATGAAACCCTACATTTTTTCACAATTCAGTTGGATCATACAATTATAAACAATTTTCCAATTTATTTCTATGATCAGATATGCTTCATTGTTTTGGTATCCTTTGTTGAAGGAGCAGTAATGTTCTACTGGGAGCTAGCTGAACACAGGTGAGTTAATGACAAGAGGCATATATGTACAGTTACCAATCAGAAGCTAGCTAAGATTTGTGCATTGTTGCTCCTGAACTTCTCTCGCTTTCCAACAAAGGATACTAAAAGTGTAAACAAAATTTCATAATAGAAGTGAATTGGAAAGTTGTTTAAAATTACTGCTTTGAGTCACGAATGTTAAATTTTGCCTTTATTGTCCCTTTAAAAGGGGACAATATTCTTCTATAAAAGCAAAATATGCCTGAAACAATATGTAACATGAGATGGCTCGCCTGTGTGATTATATAGAGGGTGAATATTATAGACAGAGGTGTTTCCTTCTGATGTATCTACCAGTATAATTATACTGAAGAGATATATTGCAACATATTAACAAATACCCTGGAGTACAAATTGTTAGGATTCCGATACAAAGTGACTCATTGTCAGAAGATATAGTTAGAAACAGTACTGAAGGGATGCGTCACTGCCATCCCTCTGAGCACATTATATTATATAGCTACATTTTTTTAATATAATGATGTAAAGTTTTGCAAGTAAAAAAATTGAAGCTATCCACATTTTTAAGAGAGAGTAAATGTAATTACAATTATAGCCGGGGGGCATTGAATAAGCACAACCAGCTATTGCAGATACAAAATATCTCTCCTCCTACACCCACTAAGAGATTTTAGTGCTATCTCCTCTGTTTACCTAGCTTTTCTACAGATAATACATGTGTTCCTTATATTTTAGTACAGGTAGGGATATAACAGGCAAACTGCTATTTCTAATAACAAAATACAGGTAAAGGAGCTGCACAATCTATTACATGCACTCAAGCAGGTAAAATGAACCAGTTACATTAAATGGGAGAAAAGTTTAGTGTACAACATCCCTTTAACTGATAATCTAATCTCCCATATACTGTTTAACTAGGCATAGCAAAATAAATTAAATGTTCTTTCATTATTTATTGTGCCCGCTTTTCATGTAATTTTAACTTTAAAATTGTGTGTATGTTGGGGGGGGGGGGGGGGGGAGTGCTGCAGGGAGCCTGGGGCTTATCTGGCAGGATCCAGAATGCTGATCCTGTAAACATGCTGCACAGTGATTGCTTAGTTAGCACGAGTTAACATGTTACTAATTAGCCACAGAGTAACAAAACACACTCAGCTATTCCAAATGTTTCCCTGAACTGCAAAACAAAGCAAATTAACCGAAAAAATGTGAGTTTAAAATGGTAATAAAACGTTTGATATGTAAATAAATTAATTATATATACACAGTACTTTGCATATTTACAAAAATAACTGGTGCTCCTTTAATTCAGAATAATAATAAAAAAAAAAAAACAGCCTTGCATAATTTTAAAGATACTGACCACAATTCCGACGATTACTGCAGTATCTGAAATACATAACGCATGTAAAATGTCACTGTTCTGTGCCCTGATTTCCTCTGTAAATATCCTGTGCACTTACTAAATAACAAAGCTTGAGAGGAAAAGGGGAAATATAGGACATGAGTTGTTTGCAAATGTGCGGTTACTGATCAAGGAAAGGGGGCATATTCACTAAACAGCATTAGTTCAAAACTAAATAAAAGAATGTGTATTCAACAGGAAGTATTTTTTATTACTTACACATCAGAACTTAATCCCTGCTTTGTAAGAGAGAGATTTTTTTTTTTTCCTGGCAAAAGTTTCATCATCATGTGACAGCCATTAGATGATCTCATACTCATGTACGTATAAAGTAGTGAACTCTTGCACATGCTCAGTAGGGGCTAGTGCATCAGAAAGTGTGCATATAAAAGAATATACAGAATAGAACTAAATTAGAAAGTTAAAAATTGTCTGCGCTCTATCTGAAACAGGAACTCAGGTTTGTGAGCCAATCCGAGTGGGTTGTGCATGTAGCTGTCAATCACCAGTAGTGGTCAGCTCAGCATTAGCAGTGCACTGCCACCCCAGAGTTGACTTGATCGGTCATCTTGTATATGCAAACAATGGTATAATAAGAAAACATCCAACACAGAACATTTTATTAAAATCCATTTTATGCCCTTTTAAAAGGAACAGTGTACTGCAATTGTTTTTCCCTTACAGTGAAGGTAAACTTGAGCGTACTCGCTCAAGTCATAGGATATAATTTAAAAAATGAGTGACTCTACCATTCGTGAAATCTGTAATTTATCCTGATCTTAGATTTTTACATTTAATGCCGTAACCATATGCGCCGTTCCTCCAGCCGCCATAGTCCTCAGTTGATTGACATTTAACTCATCTGCAATTAACTAATTGTCGTTTCCCTCCGGGGTAAAGGGGCTGGGGAGCAAAGATTAGTTGATTGCAGATGAGTCATCTGTCAATCAACTGAGGACTATGGCGGGCGGAGTTACAGGGTTTATTGTTCCAGCATTAAAATGTAAAAATCTAAGATCAGGATAAATTACAGATTTCATGAATGGAAGTCTCACTCATTTTTTCAATTATATCCTATGACTTAAGCGAGTACACTCAAGTTTTCCCTAACTTTAATGTGCTTCCAATAAAAATTGTTATACCGGTTACGGAATAAAAAATGTATGAGATATAGTTTCTTTATGTTTATTTCTGTATATGACACAGCCAAGTTTTGTTCTTTGAAACCACAACTGTCCTGAATACCTCATGATTTGGATGCTAAGGGGTTAATTTGCTTTAGACTGTGAGCTAAAAAAAAAAAAAAGTTTTTCAAGAAGAAATGTGTTGCTGCGTTTTTGTGTTAATGAGTTTTTTCTTTGATCAACCAGACCCCCTCATAAATAGTTTGTAAGATACCCAAGAAGATAACTTTATTGTCTAAATAGTCATTTTATTACCCCAACATTTCAGAACAGAGATTGATGAAACACTGGGTCTTATTCAAAAGAACTACACTGGGGTCATTGATAGGACAGCCAGCCCTTAGTGCTTTTATTTGTAATAATGCTTCAGAAACATAAATAATGCAATAAATATGGCGTTTGGTATTAAAATACTCTTCACAACATCACTAAGAGATTGCCTTTCTGTGTATATGGAACAGATTTACCTACCAGTAATTATAAGGTGTTCCATAATTTCAGGCATTGTATTACCTGTCGTAAAAGAGAGGGGAGTGGATATTTCTGGAAAAAGAGAGGGGTTACCTAGCCCTCTGGAAAGAGGGTGGGTTATATCATGGAAACTTGTATAAGAATTTTGTGTTTCAACAATGAAGGTCTTCATTCTTACATGGGAGGCTGTATACCAACAGAGTGAGGGACCATCTTTTCCTGCCAACCTCCCTGGCACAGATATCCAAAGCTAGTAAAGTATAAGGGTTTCTGTTATTTCTCCTTTATATTTTAAAACTGTTTGCTTGTGTATAATTCTACTTGTTAACATTGTTTTATTAATAATGCATTGTGCTAATTTTTCGCATAATAAATATTAAATTATTAAGTTGCTACGTTTGTCTAATATTTGAACCACGTTACTGAAAGAGACTGGTAGTATTAGTACTGTGATTTTAGGTTATTTTTTGCTAAATTGTATTCTTAGAGTTAATGTTTAAGTCTGGGTTTTTCCTTAGGATTTCCCCTTTAATAAATTGTAAGTGGTGGCAGCTTATTTAGATTAGGTGGCAGTAAAGGGGAGTGTTGGGCATTTTATCTAAGTCTAGTACAGACTAGAGAGTGTTGTTAACCCTTGCACCCATTGAACTAAGTCACAGGCTTGTCTGGAGTGGCTAGACTGTGACAGATTAGAGACAGTAGAAAGGGTCGGTTAACCCTTTCTGTGCCAAACAAGTGACTGGTGCAGGGTTGGTTAACCCTGGTCGTCACAACAACCAATTATTTTATCACTTTCTGTACACACACATGCTTTTGTATATTATCTCTGTCAGTATAGTAAAGCCCCAATAAATTTTAAGAACAATTTCAAAAGTAACATTTTATTGCTTACCTCTCCTAGCCCCCACTGGGAGTGTAATTTCTTCTGCTTGCTATGTTTACACTGCTTTTCAATAGCCTATACTTAAAAGGACAGTTATCAAAATTAAACTTTCATTATTCAGATAAGAGCATGCAATTTTAAACAACTTCCCAATTTACTTTTATCATCAAATTTGCTTTGTTCTTTTGGAATTCTTTGTTGAATGCTAAACCTAGGAAGGCTCATATGCCAATTTCTAAGCCCTTTGAGGCCGCCTTTTGTCTCAGTGCATTTTGACAGTTTTTCACACCTAGACAAAGCTAGTTCATGTGTGCCATATATATAACATTATGCTCACTCCCGTGGAGTTATTTATGAGTCAGCACTGAACTGAAATAAGGGAGCAGTTTGCAGAGGCTTAGATATAAGGTAATCACAGAGGGAAAATCATATTATTTCAACAGTGTTGGTTATGCAAAAATGGGAAATGGGCAATAAAGAGATTATCTATATTTTTAAACAATAACAATTCCGGAGTAGACTGCCCCTTTAAGTATATAAATTTTCAGTATAGGTAGGGATACCACAGGCAACATCAGCTATTTCGAATAAAGATATAAAGTAAAAGGAGCTATTTATAAACCATTTAATACACTCCAGCAGGTAAAATGGATCACTGGGAACAAATTAAAGGGAGGGGGAAAAAATAGGGTAAACTTTCCCTTTAACTACAATACATATCAGCCAAGGAATTAAAGATCTTAACCTAAATTATATTCATTACCCTTAAAACTGCTGTTACATCAATACTCTGAGATATAGCTATGAATTTACAAAAAAAACATGTTTAAAAATGAACCACTTGCACCACATTCTAGCAGTATTTGCACCTTGCTAAGAGCACACAGAGAAATGAAATTGTGTACACATCAGTGTGCATGTGCTTGATTGACAGTCAAGCACATGCACAGTGCTACACAAATCAATCACGCCACAGATCTGCACCCATCACAGAATGAGACATCTAGCTCAATGTGAGTAGTTTTAAACTATCTTGAGCATTATATGGCAGCAACATTTGTAACAGTGTTTGACATCTAGTGCTCAATTTATAAGCACGCTCCTTAGCCTACTTCAATATGGTCTCATGAAATGGAGATACATTTCAACAAAGGAAACCAAAATAAAGAAGACATTGTTTTTAAACACATATTTAGTGTTAAAGGGACAGTCTACACCAGAATTTTTATTGTTTTAAAAGATAGATAATCCCTTTCTCTTGTAAGGTGTATCCAGTCCACGGATTCATCCTTTACTTGTGGGATATTCTCCTTCCTAACAGGAAGTGGCAAAGAGAGCACACAGCAGAGCTGTCCATATAGCTCCCCCTCTAGCCCCACCCCCCAGTCATTCTCTTTGCCGGCTCTAAGCAATAGGGTCTCTCTCGGGTCATCCGTCTGGCCTAAGACTGCTGGCCAGCAGCCTCCTGAAACAATTACTGCTCATTCTACCAGAGCAGTGGCTTCCACATGGGCTTTTAAAAATGAGGCTTCTGTTGAACAGATTTGTAAGGCAGCGACTTGGTCTTCACTGCATACTTTTTCCAAATTCGATACTTTTGCTTCTTCGGAGGCTATTTTTGGGAGAAAGGTTTTACAAGCAGTGGTGCCTTCCGTTTAAGGTACCTGTCTTGTTCCCTCCCTTCATCCGTGCCCTAAAGCTTTGGTATTGATATCCCACAAGTAAAACATAATTTATGCTTACCTGATAAATTCCTTTCTTCTGTAGTGTGATCAGTCCACGGGTCATCATTACTTCTGGGATATTACTCCTCCCCAACAGGAAGTGCAAGAGGATTCACCCAGCAGAGCTGCATATAGCTCCTCCCCTCTACGTCACTCCCAGTCATTCGACCAAGGACCAACGAGAAAGGAAAAGCCAAGGGTGAAGTGGTGACTGGAGTATAAATTAAAAAATATTTACCTGCCTTAAAAACAGGGCGGGCCGTGGACTGATCACACTACAGAAGAAAGGAATTTATCAGGTAAGCATAAATTATGTTTTCTTCTGTTAAGTGTGATCAGTCCACGGGTCATCATTACTTCTGGGATACCAATACCAAAGCAAAAGTACACGGATGACAGGAGGGATAGGCAGGCTCTTTATACAGAAGGAACCACTGCCTGAAGAACCTTTCTCCCAAAAATAGCCTCCGATGAAGCAAAAGTGTCAAATTTGTAAAATTTGGAAAAAGTATGAAGCGAAGACCAAGTTGCAGCCTTGCAAATCTGTTCAACAGAGGCCTCATTCTTGAAGGCCCAAGTGGAAGCCACAGCTCTAGTAGAATGAGCTGTAATTCTTTCAGGAGGCTGCTGTCCAGCAGTCTCATAAGCTAAACGAATTATGCTACGAAGCCAAAAAGAAAGAGAGGTAGCGGAAGCTTTTTGACCTCTCCTCTGCCCAGAGTAAATGACAAACAGAGAAGACGTTTGTCGAAATTCCTTAGTTGCCTGTAAGTAAAATTTTAGAGCACGGACTACATCCAGGTTGTGCAGTAGACGTTCCTTCTTTGAAGAAGGATTTGGGCATAAAGAAGGAACAACAATCTCTTGATTGATATTCCTGTTAGTAACTACCTTAGGTAAGAACCCAGGTTTAGTACGCAGGACTACCTTATCCGAATGAAAAATCAAATAAGGAGAATCACAATGTAAGGCTGATAATTCAGAGACTCTTCGAGCCGAGGAAATAGCCATTAAAAATAGAACTTTCCAAGATAACAACTTTATATCAATGGAATGAAGGGGTTCAAACGGAACGCCCTGTAAAACATTAAGAACAAGGTTTAAACTCCATGGTGGAGCAACAGTTTTAAACACAGGCTTAATCCTGGCCAAAGCCTGACAAAAAGCCTGGACGTCAGGAACTTCTGACAGACGTTTGTGTAACAGAATGGACAGAGCTGAGATCTGTCCCTTTAAAGAACTAGCAGATAAACCCTTTTCTAAACCTTCTTGTAGAAAAGACAATATCCTAGGAATCCTAACCTTACTCCAAGAGTAACCTTTGGATTCACACCAATATAGGTATTTACGCCATATCTTATGGTAAATCTTTCTGGTAACAGGTTTCCTAGCCTGTATTAAGGTATCAATAACTGACTCAGAAAACCCACGTCTTGATAAAATCAAGCGTTCAATTTCCAAGCAGTCAGCTTCAGAGAAGTTAGATTTTGATGTTTGAAGGGACCCTGTATCAGAAGGTCCTGATTCAGAGGTAGAGACCAAGGTGGACAGGATGACATGTCCACCAGGTCTGCATACCAAGTCCTGCGTGGCCACGCAGGTGCTATTAGAATCACTGATGCTCTCTCTTGTTTGATTCTGGCTATCAATCGAGGAAGCAACGGGAAGGGTGGAAACACGTAAGCCATCCTGAAGTCCCAAGGTGCTGTCAGAGCATCTATCAGGACTGCTCCTGGATCCCTGGATCTGGACCCGTAACGAGGAAGCTTGGCGTTCTGTCGAGACGCCATGAGATCTATCTCTGGTTTGCCCCAACGTCGAAGTATTTGGGCAAAGACCTCCGGATGAAGTTCCCACTCCCCCGGATGAAAAGTCTGACGACTTAAGAAATCCGCCTCCCAGTTCTCCACTCCCGGGATGTGCATTGCTGACAGGTGGCAAGAGTGAGACTCTGCCCAGCGAATTATCTTTGATACTTCCATCATAGCTAGGGAGCTTCTTGTCCCTCCCTGATGGTTGATGTAAGCTACAGTCGTGATGTTGTCCGACTGAAACCTGATGAACCCCCGAGTTGTCAACTGGGGCCAAGCCAGGAGGGCATTGAGAACTGCTCTCAATTCCAGAATGTTTATTGGCAGGAGACTCTCCTCCTGACTCCATTGTCCCTGAGCCTTCAGAGAATTCCAGACGGCACCCCAACCTAGAAGGCTGGCGTCTGTTGTTACAATTGTCCAGTCTGGTCTGCTGAATGGCATCCCCCTGGACAGATGTGGCCGAGAAAGCCACCATAGAAGAGAATTTCTGGTCTCTTGATCCAGATTCAGAGAAGGGGATAAGTCTGAGTAATCCCCATTCCACTGACTTAGCATGCACAGTTGCAGTGGTCTGAGGTGTAAGCGTGCAAAGGGTACTATGTCCATTGCCGCTACCATTAAGCCGATTACCTCCATGCATTGAGCCACTGACGGGTGTTGAATGGAATGAAGGGTGCGGCAAGCACTTTGAAGTCTTGTTAGCCTGTCCTCTGTCAGGTAAATCTTCATTTCTACAGAATCTATAAGAGTCCCCAGGAAGGGAACTCTTGTGAGTGGAACGAGTGAACTTTTCTTTTCGTTCACCTTCCATCCATGTGACCTTAGAAATGCCAGCACTAACTCTGTATGAGACTTGGCAGTTTGAAAGCTTGAAGCTTGTATCAGAATGTCGTCTAGGTATGGAGCTACCGAGATTCCCCGCGGTCTTAGTACCGCCAGAAGAGCACCCAGAACCTTTGTGAAGATTCTTGGAGCTGTAGCCAATCCGAATGGAAGAGCCACAAACTGGTAATGCCTGTCTAGGAAGGCAAACCTTAGGTACCGATAATGATCTTTGTGAATCGGTATGTGAAGGTAAGCATCTTTTAAATCTACAGTGGTCATGTACTGACCTTCTTGGATCATAGGTAAAATTGTCCGAATAGTCTCCATCTTGAACGATGGAACTCTTAGGAATTTGTTTAGGATCTTTAAGTCCAGGATTGGTCTGAAAGTTCCCTCTTTTTTGGGAACCACAAACAGATTTGAGTAAAACCCCTGTCCCTGTTCTGATCGTGGAACTGGATGGATTACTCCCATTAACAAGAGCTCTTGTACGCAGCGTAGAAACGCCTCTTTCTTTGTCTGGATTGTTGACAATCTTGACAGATGAAATCTCTCTCTTGGAGGAGAGTATTTGAAGTCCAGAAGGTATCCCTGAGATATTATCTCTAGCGCCCAGGGATCCTGAACATCTCTTGTCCAAGCCTGGGCGAAGAGAGAAAGTCTGCCCCCCACTAGATCCGATCCCGGATCGGGGGCCCTCAATTCATGCCGTTTTAGGGGCAGCAGCAGGTTTCCTAGTCTGCTTGCCCTTGTTCCAGGACTGGTTAGGTTTCCAGCCTTGTCTGTAGCGAGCAACAGCTCCTTCCTGTTTTGGTGCAGAGGAAGTTGATGCTGCTCCTGCTTTGAAATTACGAAAGGAACGAAAATTAGACTGTCTAGTCTTGGTTTTGTCCTGAGGCAGGGCATGGCCTTTACCTCCTGTAATGTCAGCGATAATCTCTTTCAACCCGGGCCCGAATAAGGTCTGCCCTTTGAAAGGAATATTAAGCAATTTAGACTTAGAAGTAACATCAGCTGACCAGGATTTTAGCCACAGCGCCCTGCGTGCCTGAATGGCGAATCCTGAATTCTTCGCCGTAAGTTTAATAAGATGTACTACGGCCTCCGAAATGAATGAATTAGCTAGTTTAAGGACTCTAAGCCTGTCCGTAATGTCGTCCAGAGTAGCTGAACCAATGTTCTCTTCCAGAGACTCAATCCAGAATGCCGCTGCAGCCGTGATCGGCGCAATGCATGCAAGGGGTTGCAATATAAAACCTTGTTGAACAAACATTTTCTTAAGGTAACCCTCTAACTTTTTATCCATTGGATCTGAAAAAGCACAGCTATCCTCCACCGGGATAGTGGTACGCTTAGCTAAGGTAGAAACTGCTCCCTCCACCTTAGGGACCGTTTGCCATAAGTCCCTTGTGGTGGCGTCTATTGGAAACATTTTTCTAAATATCGGAGGGGGTGAGAACGGCACACCGGGTCTATCCCACTCCTTAGTAACAATTTCAGTAAGTCTCTTAGGTATAGGAAAAACCTCAGTACTCGTCGGTACCGCAAAATATTTATCCAACCTACACATTTTCTCTGGTATTGCAACTGTGTTACAATCATTCAGAGCCGCTAACACCTCCCCTAGTAATACACGGAGGTTTTCCAGTTTAAATTTAAAATTTGAAATATCTGAATCCAGTCTGTTTGGATCAGAACCGTCACCCACAGAATGAAGTTCTCCGTCCTCATGTTCTGCCACCTGTGACGCAGTGTCTGACATGGCCCTAATATTATCAGCGCACTCTGTTCTCACCCCAGAGTGATCACGCTTACCTCTTAGTTCTGGTAATTTAGCCAAAACCTCAGTCATAACAGTAGCCATATCCTGTAATGTGATTTGTAATGGCCGCCCAGATGTACTCGGCGCTACAATATCACGCACCTCCCTCTGAGCGGGAGATGTAGGTACTGACACGTGAGGCGAGTTAGTCGGCATAACTCTCCCCTCGTTGTTTGGTGAAATTTGTTCAATTTGTACAGATTGATTTTTATTTAAAGTAGCATCAATACAGTTAGTACATAAATTTCTATTGGGCTCCACTTTGGCATTGCAACAAATGACACAGGTATCATCCTCTGAATCAGACATGTTTAACACACTAGCAAATAAACTTGCAACTTGGAAATACAATTCAATTAGAATAATATTAAAACGTACTGTGCCTTTAAGAAGCACAGAAGATCTATGACAGTTGAAAATTAATAAATTGAAACAGTTATAGCCTCAATCCTTGTAAACAACACAACTTTAGCAAAGGTTTAATCCCATTAGCAAAGATAACAAATTCTGAAAGCAGGAAACAAATTACAGAATAAACGTTTTTTATCTCAGTCAAACTATAATTCTCACAGCTCTGCTGAGAGAAATTACCTCCCTCAAAATAAGTTTTGAAGACCCCTGAGCTCTGTAGAGATGAACCGGATCATGCAGGGAATACAATGAGTTGCTGACTGAAATATTTGATGCATAGTAAAAGCGCCAAAAAACGGCCCCTCCCCCTCACACACAGCAGTGAGAGAGAACAGAAACTGTCAGAAAACAGATTAAGCAACTGCCAAGTGGAAAAATAGTGCCCAAACATTTATTCACTCAGTACCTCAGTAAATGAAAACGATTTTACATTCCAGCAAAAACGTTAAACATAATCTCTAGTTATTAAACAGCTTTATGTATTTCTTACAGTGTAATTCTAGTGAAGTACCATTCCCCAGAATACTGAAGTGTAAAGTATACATACATGACATTATATCGGTATGGCAGGATTTTCTCATCAATTCCATTGTCAGAAAATAAAAACTGCTACATACCTCTATGCAGATTCATCTGCCCGCTGTCCCCTGATCTGAAGTTTACCTCACTCCTCAGATGGCCGAGAAACAGCAATATGATCTTAACTACTCCGGCTAAAATCATAACAAAAACTCTGGTAGATTCTTCTTCAAACTCTGCCAGAGAGATAATAACACACTCCGGTGCTATTTTAAAATAACAAACTTTTGATTGAAGATATAAAACTAAGTATAATCACCATAGTCCTCTCACACATCCTATCTAGTCGTTGGGTGCAAGAGAATGACTGGGAGTGACGTAGAGGGGAGGAGCTATATGCAGCTCTGCTGGGTGAATCCTCTTGCACTTCCTGTTGGGGAGGAGTAATATCCCAGAAGTAATGATGACCCGTGGACTGATCACACTTAACAGAAGAAAGGATGAATCCGTGGACTGGATACACCTTACAAGAGAAAACAGAATTTATGCTTACCTGATAAATTACTTTCTCTTGTGGTGTATCCAGTCAACGGCCCGCCCTGGCTATTAGTCAGGTATTTTTTTGGTTTAAACTACAGTCACCACTGCACCCTATGGTTTCTCCTTTTTCTTCCTAACTTCCGGTCGAATGACTGGGGGGTGGAGCTAGAGGGGGAGCTATATGGACAGCTCTGCTGTGTGCTCTCTTTGTCACTTCCTGTTAGGAAGGAGACTATCCCACAAGTAAAGGATGAATCCGTGGACTGGATACACCACAAGAGAAAGTAATTTATCAGGTAAGCATAAATTCTGTTTTATTACCCATTCCCCAGTTTTGCATAACCCACACCGTTATATTAATATACTTTTAA
The DNA here is from genome assembly GCF_027579735.1 of Bombina bombina. Taxonomy (NCBI): domain Eukaryota; kingdom Metazoa; phylum Chordata; class Amphibia; order Anura; family Bombinatoridae; genus Bombina; species Bombina bombina. The sequence continues at coordinate 25,250,734 of NC_069508.1, forward strand.
CCTCTGTGATTATCTTGTATCTAAGCCTCTGCAAACTGCCCTTTTATTTCAGTTCTTTTGACAGACTTGCAGTTTAGCCAATCAGTGCCTGCTCCCAGATAACACTGTGCTTGTGCACGTGAAGTTATCTATATGAAATACATGAACTAACACCCTCTAGTGGTGAAAAACTGTTAAAATGCATTCTGAAAAGGTCTAAGAAATTAGCATATGAATCTCCTAGGTTAAGCTTTCAACTAAGAATACCAAGAGAACAAATCAAAAATTGGTGATAAAAATAAAATGGAAAATTGTTTAAAATTACATGCTCTATCTGAATCATAAAATTTTATTTTGGCCTAGACTGTCCCTTTAAGAAAAAAAATATTTATTTTACACACACATTTAGTGTTTGAAGATTTTTTATTTATTTATATATTTTTTTAATGCTCTGTTGATATTCAGTAATGTGCCACTTTAACATGCTGTAACACATTTTCCTGGCTAGAGCCTCAAGTTAAAAAAAACTCTTCTCTCTAAATTCCTGATTTTAGTACTTTCCCCTCAGAACATGAATCATTTTGCAACAGTTTAGCTCATAAGATCACACAGAGGTGGAAATATGTTTGGAGAAATAAAAAAGCAACCAGTATAATTAACACACAAAACAAATAACATTCAGATGTAACTAGCGATCGCTGGCTGACGCCCCTATAGATTACAGTGTAACAAGAGAAATTATTAGATTTTTATTTACAAGTAAAAGATATTCTGACAAATTTCCCAAAGTATTTCCAGATAACTTATTTGCATAAGTGTCATGAAGACCTAAATATGTTAGGCTGTGATGGGTTAATGTTTCACTTTATTACTTACATCCAGAGACCTAGTGCCTCAAGTCAGTTAATGAGGCAAAATGTGTCATCACAAAGTGACAGAAAACAGTGTCCCTATCAAGACACCAACCTGAGGTTTATCAGAAGCGACACTAGGTTATCTTAAGACATGTTTTAATCAAATTGGTCACACTTGGTCATCCAGTAAAACAGACATATCATGTTTGGTATAAAAATAATCCTTATGATGTCACAATGTGATTGCTTATAAAAGGGTATATGTACTGGATATACATAACTAAAATTACTGCAGAAAACCAGATAAAACTGTGACCTAGGAGTGCGCCAATGGGTAACAAATGGTTAGTGATAAACAAAGTAATAATATAAAATAATAATTCTAAATTGGTAACAAACAGTATTATTTAGTGATAAGTAAATTAATAATGTAAAAAAATAATCTTGTGATAGCTTATATCAACTATACATTATACTTGCATCTACGATATCACACCATTGGGCGCCTCTTTTCTTTCCTGTCCTTAGGAACTGGAATTTGTTGATAACTAAAATTATAAAGTTATCCTATAGCTTCAGCCAGGGTTTGTAATGCAGTTTATGACGTGCCATAAAAAAGCGATGGCTACCTTCCTTGCCCACTCTGGAAAGAGGTCAGGGGAAAAAAAAAAAGTTATCTAAAGTTAAAGCCGGACTTTATGCGTTATTGTGGCACGCCTCTAGGACCCTGCAATATTGTTATTGGACCTCCGGGACATGTTACTCAACTTAACGTTGGTTTTGAGGGATCTGTAGTAATGTCGAGACCCTGTTGGTCAACCAAGAATAAGTGAACATTTGTGTATTAATGTCAGTTAAAAAATGTATGACAAAATTATACAGCATAGACTGCGCTAATACACAGGGTAATATCTGTCATGATGTAAAGTGGATAATACATGGAAAACGCTTTTACAGATATAAATCAAAGAAAATAGAAAATACTGTAAGAAAGAACCTAATGTACAATATTAACCCCTAGATAGATAAAAGCCCTCATATTTAAAATACCTTGAGTTAGAACAATTCATTAGATGAGTATCAGATAATGTACACATGAGAAGTATTTGGTCTTATGCTCTGTGTGTGCACACGTGGCTTATACAGGTAGCCTCCTGCCTCCCCTTCCGACAGAGATAGTAGCAAAAACAGAACAAACCAATGACGGTATAAGCAGATACAATGAACAGTATTTCAAGTAAAGAATGCTGTAATATTAAAGAACTTATTATTTTGACTGTAATGACACTTTTGAATGATTACTGGAATGTACCAGGCTTTTCATTTCAGCTTTAAGCCAAAATCACTTCTTCAGGTACCATGTTATTTCTCTTAGGTTTGGTGAGTAAAGAACCTGTAAGCTGGGAACACAAACAAAGTGGTACAAGCTGTCTGAGCTAATCAGGGCTATGTGCAGATACCCAGGTAGCGCCTGGCATTTACAGGGAGATCATCCTATTGCCAGCCAATTGCAATTGTCGTATTCTCAAACGTGGGCATGTCAGACACAATGTTTGTTATTTAAGCACCAAGACAAAAGCTTAAAAATAATGCACCGAAAAAGCAAAATCACAGCACAACCCTAACAAAGAAAGGGCAACGGGATAGTATTACGTTTTTCGGAAAGCACCTTTACGTGGGATTTGCTCTCTGTAATGCAAAAATAAATAAAACAAATGTCTCACAACAACTTCCCACATAAACTGGGTCCGTCAAGGGTAACTAAAATGCATTCTAACATTGTGGCTAGAAGAGTGCAGTCAAACAAAAAAGGAAATATCAGGGAATTTCCATGACATTGTTGTAATTTCTCCCCCACACTGTACACACAGTCTAAATGCACTAGTACGTTTTCCCACACTGTACACACAGTCTATATGCGCTAGTACGTTTTCCCACACTGTACACACAGTCTATATGCGCTAGTACGTTTTCCCACACTGTACACACAGTCTATATGCGCTAGTACGTTTTCCCACACTGTACACACAGTCTATATGCGCTAGTACGTTTTCCCACACTGTACACCCAGTCTATATGCGCTAGTACGTTTTCCCACACTGTACACCCAGTCTATATGCGCTAGTACGTTTTCCCACACTGGCACAGAGTTCTAATAAAGACAAATGCATTATAATTAAAGGGTAGGGAATGAACTCCAAATCAGAGCTAGTGTGTGTATGTGGGGGGAGGGGGACTTTCTCAGCTCTTTCACAATTCAAATAGGGCATGCAATTTTAAACAACTTTCCAATTTACTTTTATCACCAATTTTGCTTTGAACTCTTGGTATTCTTAGTTGAAAGCTAAACCTAGGAAGGCTCATATGAATAATTTCTAAGCCATTGAAGGCCGCCTCTTATCACATGCTTTTTTATTTGCTTTTCACAACAGGGGAGAGCTAGTTCATGTGAGCCATACAGATAACATTGTGATCACGCCCGTGGCTAGTGGCAGACTGCACTAAATTGGCTAAAATGAAAGTCAATAGATAATAAATAAAAGTCATGTGATCAGGGGGCTGTCGGAAGATGCTTAGATACAAGGTAATCACAGAGGTAAAAAGTGTTGGTTATGCAAACCTGGGGAATGGGTTAGGGTAATAAATGGATTATCTATCTTTTAAAACAACAAAAATTCTGTTGTTGACTGTCCCTTTAACCAGGACAATTCGGCTTGTGTCCCTTAAAGTGACCACTCAAAAAAATCCATTACATTCTTTCATTTGCTAGAACAGATGTCACGGGCTACATTATACATACACACATCAGAAATGTTAAACTGTACAACATATTAGCTAATTCCTCATAATGTGCAGTTATTTTCTATGCTAAACACTGACAGCTAAAGGGGGTTACAAGTTACTAATTTCCATAGGCTTGTTCCTGCAGTTTCAGGTGGGTTAATTTTTATTGTTTAAAAATATAGATAATCCCTTTAATACCCACTTGCATAACAACACAGTTATATTAATATACTTTTTACATATGAGATTACTTTGTATCTATGCCTCTGCAGACTGCCCCCTTATTTCAGTTCTTTTGACAGACTTGCAGTTTAGCCAATCAGTGCTGACTCCTAGGTAACTCCATGGCATGAGCAAAATGTTATTTCTATGGCACACATGAACTAACGCCCTCTAGCTATGAAAAACTGTCAAAATACATTCAAGGGCTTAGAAATTAGCATAGGAGCCTACCTAGATTTAGTTTAGAACTAAGAATATCAATAGATTAAAGCACATTTGATGATAAAAGTAAATTGGAAAGTTGAACTTGTTTAAAATTGCATGCACTATCTAAATCATGAAAATTTAATTCTGACTAGACTGTCCCTTGAATGACATAGGAGGTGAGATGGCAAACGATTTACACCAGAGAATGACACTAACGGACACCTTCCCCAGCATTTGGGGCATCTGAAACCTCTGTTTGCACATCTTTAATAGAAAACAAACACTCAATCTCCTACAGAACCTTTTCTCCTTAGCTTGAGAAATGTATTTTACATTTAAGAGCCAGCATATAAGGATTGGTGCACAGCTAGACAGTGAACCAGTGGAGATAAAGACACTATGTAAATTATACAATGACATATCCAGGGCACATAGATTTTCACTCCTGACTCCTTGCACATTCTTATAGGAGTAAGGTTTTATATAAAAATATATACAGAGACCAAAAATAACTATTAATAGTGGTCCTCTGTATCTAAGGATTGTCAAACCCTGCTCTAATCCACTCGTGCACACAAAGGTTAAAAGACACTTTTGCGACGGCCTTTTGTGACCAGGGTTACTGCATATATAGTTTAATAAATCAGGCTGACTGCTTATATACACACACACACACCCCAAGTCCCTGAAATGAACCAAAGACCCAGTAAGGGAGTGTTCAAGAACCACTTCCTAAATATTTTGTATTATGCTACAATGAACACCCTAGTCTGGCTCATAGACATTGCATTTGTCAGCCCCTATCAAATGTTAGCTACATTTATGGTACTGACACATCAACAATGAAGCACAGACAAAATAAAGACACAACATATAGCTGGTATTTAATAACATAAAAAGGGACAAGTAAACGCTACATCAGTGCAATTAGACCGGTACATTTAAATCCCTTTTGTATAAAGCATCCGTCAGACTGTCCCTGTTTAGCAAGCAGACTGCACTCCCGGTCATGTAAGGTAACAAGCCCCTATTTATGTCAGCGTGAGACGTTAGGTAGGGACATCTACAGGAGCAAACACAACCTTCCCACAAAAGCATCACAAAGCTTATATAGTACATGTGCTAGCTATAATCTATTGAGCCACATGGAATCTATAGGGGCCGGGACATGTTGTATTAATAGAGACCTAGCACTGAAAGATTAAACAAGTTATCAGGCACCATAGATTGTATTCCTCTCTCACATATGGAATAAAATATCAGATTAAACAGTTAAGCAATTTAGAACCAGTCTATAAGAAGCTGCAGATCAAGTGTATTTATAAAGATCACAGGAGCCCGAAGCAACCGGTATAATCCTGACTTAAAGGGCCATACAGCACATTGCAATTAGCAGATATATGAAAACTATCATGCACAATACATTGCAGACCTGGCAAGTCTGACAAATGAATTTGTGCCTTAAAAGGGACCTGAAACACAAAAATCTTATTTCATGGTTTAGACAGAGCATACAAATTTAAACAGCTTTCCAAATTATTATTTAATTTGTTTTGTTCTATTGGTATCCTTTCTTGAAAAGCATACCTAGGTAGGCTCAGGAGCTGGTTGATATCTGTAGTGCATTAAGGCTCCTTCACTAAAGGATACCAAGAGAAAGAAGCCAAAATAATAATAGAAGTAAAATGGAAAGTTGTTCAAAATTGAATGCTCTATGTAAATCATGAAATAAAAACTAATGTCAGTTAGTTACAGTTAGCTATCAACCTATCACAAAATGCATATACATATATCACATGCGCAGGAGGAGCTGGTGTCTCAGAAAGTGTGCGTATAAAAGGATTGTGCACATTTAAATAATGTGAGTTGGAAAGTTGTTTAGCTTAATTTTGACTCGACTGTCCCTTTAATAAATATAGCATCTCCCTGCCTAACAACACTTACCGGGATTCTAAATTTCCTATGTATTTACATTTTACACCCTCCTATTGCAAAGAAAGTTTAAAGGAGCACTAAAGTCAAAATGAAAAAAAAATCCAGTTTACTTCTATCATCAAATTGTGTAGTCTTTATATGCACACTTTATGAGGCACCATCTCCTACTGAGCATGTGCAAGATTTTACAGTGTAGACATATATCAATCTGTGATTCATTGATGGCTGTCACAAGGTACATGGGAAATTAATAGAAACTTTGCAATTTGTATAAAAAAATAATTGCACAGTTGAAATTCAGAGTAAGAGAGTGGTTTGTGTTTTTATTATGCACCTGCTGACTGGGAAATGTTACTGTATTTAATGGTCCTTTATGAATTAGAGCACAAAGAAATGCACAAAAGGACATCCCAGTGTAAACTCTCTGACCTCTTTATGCCCACAATTACAAAGACTCCCTCTTGCATCTAAAGAATGTTGCCTCCCCTGGCACAAATTAAATATTTTCTCTATTTCAAACCTAACATTGAAATAATATTCTTACTCAGCCAATATTAAAGTTGCCACTTTGTAGCATTGGCACAATCTTTGCTGCAATTTTGGCAGCCATGGTATTGCCGTTGGGACTTCACGCACCTCTGATTAGGCAAATTAGAGACATATGTAGCAGACGTGAGGCTTGTGACGTTTGCTGTGTGCACTTCCAGTTCTCACAACTGAAAAACTCAATATTTTAAAAGTAAATTAAACGTAAATAAATAATGTCACGGATACCGGGCTGTAGGGGTTAAACCTTCACCCCTCTACTACCACACACCCTCCTGTTTCTAAGCGGATTTGGGCTTTTTGAGAGCCACCACAATCTCCCAGACCTTGGATTTACTTTGTTTGTGGGTCACACATCATCAGGAAAGAGCTGGTCCCTGACTGTCTAGTCCCTATCCGACCGACCGGGCCCCTGAAACTGCCGGTCGGCCAGCCGGCGTCCACGGTGTACCTTGCCCCAGGTCGCTCCAGCGGCCCCTTGACCCAGAGCTCCGCTCTATGGGGGATTGTTACCCTTTGGGGAGGGCAGGAGGTGGGGTGATAGCCAGGGGGGAGCTCCCTTGGGAACCAGAGGTTCTGGACCCCTCTCCACAACCCCCACTCCCCAGTGACCTTCCCAGTGTACGTTTAGTCACCTATAGCCATGGATCACGTCGCTTTTTGGACTATAGAAGCTGGGGACCGAGGGCTTCCCAACAACACCCTGGAAGTCATGCCGCTCCCCCGGGATCGCCCCAGAACCACCATCCTTATACCACTGGACACTATGGGACAATGGACTCTATGGATTGCGCCAGCCTGTCTGGAGGGGAGGGAATGGAGAGAGATTTAGGGGACTGATAAGGCTCTTATCTTGATGAGATTGTGTATATAAACTTTGTGTTTTCCCAATAAAAGTTAGTTCTTGTTTCACCTAAATGCTAGTCTGTCTAGGGACATGAAAACCCAAATTTTAAAAAGCTTTCAAATTTAAAACTGCAAATTTAAACAGCTTGTCAATTTATTTGTATTGTCAAATTTGAATCATTCACTTGGTATCCTTTGTTGAGGGAGCAGAAATTAACTTCAAGGAATTCGCTGAACACATTGCTGAGCCAATGACAAGAGGCATAACTAATTATTTTCCTCGTTTTTGCCAGATAAGTGTATACTTGATTGCCCTGTGTAGAGGTGGGTAGTTCTGTGTGACTATCCCTCTCCACGGGAGTCAATTCTCCTTTTTCTCTTCTGTATTTAAAGTGAATGTACATGTTGATGAATCAGTGCCTGGTTTTCAATAATCCTATTAAAAACATGGGCACTTTCATAAATCAAAATTTAAATCTCACTGCTTTCTTAAAAATACCTACCTTTTCTTTCTGAAAGCCGCTCCAGCGCTTCCTCTGCCCGTCTCAAGCCTCTGCCGACGACAGAAATGACGATTCCGGCCTTCCACCAATCACGGCGTTGCTTTAGGTAATGATTCCTCCGGGGGAAAGCCGTAATTGGAGGATACCAGAATCATCATTCCTGACGTAAGAAGAGGCTTGCGACGGGCTGGAGAACGGCTTGCAGAAAGAAAAGGTGAATGTTTTAACAAAAGCAGTGTAATTTAAAGTTTGATGAATGAAAGTGACCCTGTTTTTAATAGGATTATTAAAAACCGGGCACTCATTCCTCAAACTTTACATTCACTTTAATGAAATTATACCTCTGTGCCCTGCTCATCTGCTACAACTAATAATTACAGGTGGGCATTAACCAGGATTTCTCTTTTTTTTATTCTGGTGCCAGATTTTTGAGAGAGAGATATAGAGAGAGAGATATAGAGAGAGAGATATAGAGAGAGAGATATAGAGAGAGAGATATAGAGAGAGATATAGAGAGAGAGATATAGAGAGAGATATAGAGAGATATAGAGAGAGAGATATAGAGAGAGAGATATAGAGAGAGATATAGAGAGAGAGATATAGAGAGAGATATAGAGAGAGATATAGAGAGAGATATAGAGAGAGATATAGAGAGATATAGAGAGATATAGAGAGATAGAGAGAGATAGAGAGAGATAGAGAGATAGAGAGATAGAGAGATAGAGAGATAGAGAGATAGAGAGATAGAGAGATAGATATATATATATATATATATATATATATATATATATATAGAGAGAGAGAGAGAGATAGATATATATATATAGAGAGAGATAGATATATATATATAGATATATATATATATATAGAGAGAGAGAGAGATAGATATATATATATAGAGAGAGATATATATATATAGAGAGATAGATATATATATATATATATATAGAGAGATAGAGAGAGAGAGAGAGAGAGAGAGAGAGAGAGAGAGAGAGAGAGAGAGATATATATATATATATATATAGAGAGAGAGAGAGATAGATATATATAGAGAGAGAGATATATAGATATATATAGAGAGATATATATATATATATATATAGAGAGATATATATATATATATATAGAGAGATAGATATATATATATATATATATAGAGAGATAGATATATATATATATATATAGAGAGAGATAGATATATATATATATATAGATATATATATATATATAGAGAGATATATATATATATATATATATATATATATATATATATATATATATATATATATATATATATATATATATATATAGAGAGAGAGATATATATATATATATATATATATATATATATATATATATATATATATATATATATATAGAGAGAGAGAGAGAGAGAGAGAGAGAGAGAGAGAGAGAGAGAGAGAGAGAGAGAGAGAGAGAGAGAGAGAGAGAGAGAGAGAGAGAGAGAGAGAGAGAGAGAGAGAGAGAGAGAGAGAGAGAGAGAGAGAGAGAGAGATACAGATATATATAGAGAGATAGATATATAGAGAGATAGATATATAGAGAGATAGATAGAGAGATAGATAGATATATAGAGAGATAGATAGATATATAGAGAGATAGATAGATATATAGAGAGATAGATAGATAGATAGAGAGATAGATAGATAGATAGAGAGATAGATAGATAGATAGAGAGATAGATAGATAGATAGAGAGATAGATAGATAGAGAGAGAGATAGATATAGAGAGAGATAGATATAGAGAGAGATAGATATATAGAGAGAGAGATATATAGAGAGAGAGATATATAGAGAGAGAGATATATAGAGAGAGAGATAGATATATAGAGAGAGAGAGATAGATATATAGAGAGAGAGAGAGATAGATATATAGAGAGAGAGAGAGATAGATATATAGAGAGAGAGAGAGATAGATATATAGAGAGATAGATATATAGAGAGAGAGATAGATATATAGAGAGATAGATATATAGAGAGATAGATATATAGAGAGATAGATATATAGAGAGATAGATATATAGAGAGATAGATATATAGAGAGATAGATATATAGAGAGATAGATATATAGAGAGATAGATATATAGAGAGATAGATATATAGAGAGATAGATATATAGAGAGATAGATATATAGAGAGATAGATATATAGAGAGATAGATATATAGAGAGATAGATATATAGAGAGATAGATATATAGAGAGATAGATATATAGAGAGATAGATATATAGAGAGATAGATATATAGAGAGATAGATATATAGAGAGATAGATATATAGAGAGATAGATATATAGAGAGATAGATATATAGAGAGATAGATATATAGAGAGATAGATATATAGAGAGATAGATATATAGAGAGATAGATATATAGAGATAGATAGATATATATATCAGGGCTCGACAAACCCAGGAGCCAGGGAGCCACTAGCTCCTAGAATTTTATCCCTGGCTCCTAATTTTTTGAGTTATTCTCCATATATCTATATGCAATTACCTCTGTCTGGCTCCTAAATATTGTTACTAGCTCCTAATTTTTAAACAGATTTGTCGAGCACTGATAGATATATATAGATATATATATATATATATAAATCAATGTAAATATTTGCATAGGAAATTAGCACATCTAGGCAAGATTCCCTGCTTGCTTTTTTCCAGAAATACCTCATATACAATGTTACCAATGCACAAGAGAATTCTGGGTAAGATATGCAAATTAGATATGCAAATTCTCAGTTTTTTTGCTTCAAAATACTGTTTTAACACAGCGATCCTTTTAAACAGGAATATGACAGCAAACCAGAAATCACTCACTAGACAGCCTGTTTCATTCTTTTTGGAACTCATCAGTAAGAGATAGATTTCTGGTTGCTGCATTGATAAAGCTATTTTCAAGGTTAAACCAAAATTCATTAAAATTATGGGGGGAGATAAAAAACTGAAATTAAAATCCTCCAAGCCTCAAAATTAAATCAATGTAAATATATACATGCACACACATATATATATATATATATATATATATATATATATATATATATATATATATATATATATATCCAAAACACCAGAACTCGCCCACAAAGGAAAAATGCCTGGGTGCAAATTTGTAAAAGATATGCAGCCAAAAGAAAATGCACTCTCAGGACTTTCATAAACAAGTTACTTTTATTTCTGTAACGTTTTCGGAGGTCTTGCCTCCATCAGCATAAATAAAGTGAAAACAAAAACTCTTAAATAGTGACATACT
>NC_069508.1:25264485-25329485 GCF_027579735.1 Bombina bombina
ATACAGGGAGACGCTGCTGCCGCCGCTTTATACAGGGAGACGACGCTGCTGCCGCCGCTTTATACAGGAGAGACGACGCTGCTGCCGCCGCTTTATACAGGGGAGACGACGCTGCTGCCGCCGCTTTATACAGGGAAGACGACGCTGCTGCCGCCGCTTTATACAGGGAAGACGACGCTGCTGCCGCCGCTTTATACAGGGGAGACGACGCTGCTGCCGCCGCTTTATACAGGGGAGACGACGCTGCTGCCGCCGCTTTATACAGGGGAGACGACGCTGCTGCCGCCGCTTTATACAGGGGAGACGACGCTGCTGCCGCCGCCTTTATACAGGGGAGACAACGCTGCTGCCGCCGCCTTTATACAGGGGAGACGACGCTGCTGCCGCCGCTTTATACAGGGGAGACGACGCTGCTGCTGCTGCTGCCGCCGCTTTATACAGGGGAGACGACGCTGCTGCTGCCGCCGCTTTATACAGGGGAGACGACGCTGCTGCTGCCGCCGCTTTATACAGGGGAGACAACGCTGCTGCTTTATACAGGGAGACGACGCTGCTGCTTTATACAGGGAGATGACGCTGCTGCTTTATACAGGGAGACGACGCTGCTGCCGCCGCTTTATACAGGGAGACGACGCTGCTGCTGCCGCCGCTTTATACAGGGAGACGACGCTGCTGCCGCCGCTTTATACAGGGAGACGACGCTGCTGCCGCCGCTTTATACAGGGAGACGACGCTGCTGCCGCCGCTTTATACAGGGAGACGACGCTGCTGCTGCCGCCGCTTTATACAGGGAGACGACGCTGCTGCTGCCGCCGCTTTATACAGGGAGACGACGCTGCTGCTGCCGCCGCTTTATACAGGGAGACGACGCTGCTGCCGCTTTATACAGGGAGACGACGCTGCTGCCGCCGCTTTATACAGGGAGACGACGTTGCTGCCGCCGCTTTATACAGGGAAACGACGCTGCTTCTGCCGCCGCTTTATACAGGGAGGCGCCGCTGCTGCCGCCGCTTTATACAGGGAGGCGCCGCTGCTGCTGCCGCCGCTTTATACAGGGAGGAGACGCTGCCGCCGCTTTATACAGGGAGACGACGCTGCCGCCGCTTTATGCAGGGAGATGCTGCATTATACAGGGATTTGCTGCTGCTGCTTTATACAGGGAGATGCTGCTGCTGATTTATACAGGGAGATGCTGCTGCTGATTTATACAGGGAGATGCTGCTGCTGCTGCTCTATACAGGGAGATGCTGCTGCTGCTGCTCTATACAGGGAGATGCTGCTGCTGCTGCTCTATACAGGGAGATGCTGCTGCTCTATACAGGGAGATGCTGCTGCTGCTTTATACAGGGAGATGCTGCTGCTGCTTTATACAGGGAGATGCTGCTGCTGCTTTATACAGGGAGATGCTGCTGCTGCTGCTTTATACAGGGAGATGCTGCTGCTGCTGCTTTATACAGGGAGATGCTGCTGCTGCTGCTTTATACAGGGAGATGCTGCTGCTGCTGCTCTATACAGGGAGATGCTGCTGCTGCTGCTGCTGCTTTATACAGGGAGATGCTGCTGCTGCTTTATACAGGGAGATGCTGTTGCTGCTTTATACAGGGAGATGCTGCTGCTTTATACAGGGAGATGCTGCTGCTGCTCTATACAGGGAGATGCTGCTGCTGCTCTATACAGGGAGATGCTGCTGCTGCTGCTTTATACAGGGAGATGCTGCTGCTGCTGCTTTATACAGGGAGATGCTGCTGCTGCTGCTTTATACAGGGAGATGCTGCTGCTGCTGCTTTATACAGGGAGATGCTGCTGCTGCTTTATACAGGGAGATGCTGCTGCTGCTTTATACAGGGAGATGCTGCTGCTGCTTCTGCTGCTGCTTTATACTGGGATTTGCTGCTGCTGCTGCTGCTTTATACAGGGATCTGCTGCTGCTTTACACAGGGATTTGCTGCTTTATACAGAGAGATACTGCTGCTTTATACAGAGAGCTACTGCTGCTTTATACAGGGATTTGCTGCTGCTCCTGCTGCCTATAACACCGAGGGTGAGCCCGGTACAGCGCCCACGTGTGAGCCACGCTGTCCCCTCACTGGGCAGAACCCCATATAGTGATAAACGCTCTGTGCCACAATAGGAGCCCACGCATGGCCCTCAATCCCAGCACGTGGTACTGACCTTGCCGCTGGCAGTGCCCCCCGACACCCCGATAAGGAAGGGCTGCCCGCCGTGTGTGGGATGGTGCGGCAGAGCCTGCTCGCTGTCCCCAGCCATGCTGTCCCGGTGTGTGAGCCTAGATCCCTCCCTCCGACCGTTGCCTGGCTCTGACTCCCGCCCCTCTCCGCCTCCCGGCAATGACACCGCACTGGTGCCCCGCCTCTGTGTGCGAGACTGGGCAGGAACAACTCACTGCTGGATGGTGTACTAGGGACTAGGAGTGGGACACAGTGACTCACTGAGGGCATGGGGGCACAGAGACTGAGGGCATGGGCTGGCATGGGGGCACAGAGACTGAAGGCATGTGCTGGCATAGGGGGTACAGAGACTGAGGGCATGGGGGCACAGAGACTGAAGGCATGTGCTGGCATGGGGGGTACAGAGACTGAGGGCATGTGCTGGCATGGGGTCACAGAGACTGAGGGCATGTGCTGGCATGAGGGTACAGAGACTGAGGGCATGCGCTGGCATGGGGGACACAGAGACTGAAGACATAGTGGGCACAGAGACTGAGGGCATCTGCTGGCATAGGGGCACAGAGACTGAGGGCAATGTCCTGGCATGGGGGCACAGAGACTGAGGGCATGTGCTGGCATGGGGGCACAGAGACTGAGTGCATGTGCTGTCATGGGGGGCACAGAGAATGAGGGCATGTGCTAGCAATGGGGGCACAGAGATTGATGGTACAGCCTGGTATGGAGGATACAGTCAGGGGGCACACAGCCTGGTATGGAGAATACAGCCAGGGGGCACACAGCCTGGTATGGAGGATACAGTCAGAGGGCACACAGCCTGGTATGGAGAATACAGCCAGGGGGCACACAGCCTGGTATGGAAGATACAGTCAGGGGCACACAGCCTGGTATGGAGGATACAGCCAGGGGGCACACAGCCTGGTATGGAGGATACAGCTAGGAGGCACACAGCCTGGTATGGAGGATACAGCCAGGGGGCACACAGCCTGGTATGGAGGATACAGCCAGGGGGCACACAGCCTGGTATGGAGGATACAGCCTGGTATGGAGGATCCAGCCAGGGGGCACACAGCCTGGCATGGAGGATACAGCCAAGGGGCACACAGCCTGGTATGGAGGATACAGCCAATGGGCACACAACTTGGTATGTAGGATACAGCCAGGGGAATGCAGCCTGGTATGGAGGATACAGCCAGGGGGCACACAGCCTAGTATGGAGGATACAGTCAGTTGGCACACAGCCTTGTATGTAGGATTCAGCCAGGGGCACAAAGCCTGGTATGGAGGATACAGCCAGGGGGCACACAGCCTAGTATGGAGGATACAGCCAGAGGGAACACAGCCTGGTATAGAGGATACAGCAAGGGGGCACAAAGCCTTATATGGAGGATACAGTACAGTTAGGGGGCACACAGCCTGGTATAGAGGATACAGCCAGGGGACACACAGCCTGGTATGGAGGATACAGTCAGGGGGCACACAGCCTGGTATGGAGGATATAGCCAGGGGCACACAGCCTGGTATGGAGTATACAGCCAGGGGGCACACAGCCTGGTATAGAGCATACAGCCAAGGGGCACATAATACAGCCATGGGGCACACAGGCTGATATAGAGGATACAGCCAGGGGGCACACAGTCTGGTATGGAGGATACAGCCAGGGGGCACAAAGCCTGGTATGAACGATACAGCCGGGAACCACACAGCCTGGTATGGAGGATACAGTCAGGGGTCACACAGCCTGGTATGGAGGATACAGCCGGAAGTACCTTGCCTGGTATGGAGGATACAGCCGGGGGCACACAGCCTGGTATGGAGGATACACCTGGGGGTACACAGCCTGGTATGGAGGATACAGCCAGGGGCACAAAGCCTGGTATCGAGGATAAAGCCAGGGGGTAGAAAGCCTGGTATGTAGGATACAGCCAGGGGGGCACACAGCTTGGTATGGAGGATACAGCCCGGGGCCACACAGCCTGGTATGGAGGATACAGCCAGGGGGCACACAGTCTGGTATGGAGGATACACCCGGGGGCCACACTGTCTGGTATGTAGGATACAGCAAGAGGGCACACAGCCTGGTATGTAGAATACAGCCAGGGTGCACACATGCTGGTATGTAGGATTCAGCCAGGAGGACACACAGCCTGGTATGGAGGATACAGCCAGGGGGCACGCAGCCTGGTATGTAGGATTCAGTCAGGGGGCACACAGCCTGGTATGGAGGATACAGCCAAGAGCACAAAGCCTGGTATGGAGGATACAGCCAGGGGACACACATTCTGGTATGGAGGATACAGCCAGGGGGCACACAGTCTGGTATGGAGGATGCAGCCAGGGGGCACAAAGCCTGCTATGGAGGATACAGCCAGGGGCACAAAGCCTGGTATGGAGGATACAGCCAGGTGACACACATTCTGGTATGGAAGATACAGCCAGGGGGCACACAGCCTGGTATGGAGGATTCAGCCAGGGGGCACACAGCCTGCTATGAAGGATACAGCCAGGGGGCACACAGCCTGCTATGGAGGATACAGCCAGGGGGCACACAGCCTGCTATGGAGGGTACAGCCAGCGGGCACACAGCCTGGTATGTAGGATTCAGGCAGGGACACAAAGCCTGGTATAGAGGATACAGCCAGGGGGCACACAGCCTGGTATGGAGGATACAGCCAGGGGGCACACAGCCTGGTATGGAGGATACAGCCAGGGGGCACAAATCCTGGTATGGAGGATACAGCCAGGGGGCACACAGCCTGGTATGGAGGATACAGCCAGGGAGCACACAGCCTGGTATGGAGGATACAGCCAGGGGACACACAGCCAGGTATGGAGGATACAGCCAAGGGGCACACAGCCAGGTATGGAGGATACAGCGAGGGGCACAAAGCCTGGTATGGAGGATACAGCCAGGTGGCACACAGCCTGGTATGGAGGATACAGTCAGGGGGCACACAGCCTGGTATAGAGGATAAAGCCAGGGGGCACACAGGCTGGTATGGAGGATACAGTCAGGGGGCACATAATACAGCCAGGGGCACGCATACTGATATAGAGGATACAGCCAGGGGGCACACAGTCTGGTATGGAGGATACAGCCAGGCAGCACAAAGCCTGGCATGGGGGACACAATCAGGGGGCACACAGCCTGGTATGAATGATACAGTCAGGGGGGCACAAAGCCTGGTATGGAGGATACAGTCAGGGGGGGACAAAGCCTGGTATGGAGGATACAGCCAGGGGGCACACAGCCTGGTATGAAGGATACAGTCAGGGGGGCACAAAGCATGGTATGGAGGATACAGTCAGGGGGCACAAAGCCTGGTATGGAGGATACAGCCAGGGGGCACACAGTCTGATATGAGGATACAGCCAGGGGGAACACAGCCTGGTATGGAGGATACAGCCAGGGGCCACACAGCCTGGTATGGAGGATACAGCCAGGGGGCACACAACCTGGTATGGATGATACAATCAGGGGGCACACAGCCTGGTATAGAGGATACAGTCAGGGGGCACACAGCCTGGTACAGAAGATAGAGCCAGGGGGCACACAGCCTGGTATGAAGGATACAGCCAGGGGGCACACAGCCTGGTATGGAGGATACAACCAGGGGGCACAAAGCATGGCATGGAGTATACAGTCAGGGGAGCACACAGCCTGGTATGGAGGATACAGTCAGGGGGCACACAGCCTGGTATGGAGGATACAGTCAGAGGGCACACAGCCTGGTATAGAGGATACAGTCAGGGGGCACACAGCCTGGTACAGAAGATACAGCCAGGGGGCACACAGCCTGGTATGAAGGATACAGCCAGGGGGCACACAGCCTGGTATGGAGGATACAGCCAGGGGGCACAAAGCATGGCATGGAGTATACAGTCAGGGGGCACACAGCCTGGTATGGAGGATACAGTCAGAGGGCACACAGCCTGGTATGGAGGATACAGCTAGAGGGCACACAGTCTGGTATGGAGGATACAGCCAGGGGGGCATACAGCTTGGTATGGAGGATACAGCCAGGAGGTACCAAGCCTGGTATGGAGGATACAGCTGGGGGCACACAGCCTGGTATGGAGGATACAGCTAGGGGTACACAGCCTAGTATGGAGGATACAGCCTGGGGCACAAAGCCTGGTATGAAGGATACAGCCAGGGGGGGCACATTCTGGTATGGTGGATACAGCCAGGGGGCAGAAAGCCTGGCATGGAGGATACAGTCAGGGGGCACACAGCTTGGTATGGAGGATACAGTCAGGGGGCACACAGCCTGGTATGGAGGATACAGCCAGGGGGCACACAGCCTGGTATGGAGGATACAGCCAGGGAATGCACAGTGGTACAGCCAGGTGGCACTAAGCCTGATAGGTAGGACAGAGCCAGGGGGCACAAAGCCTGGCATGGAGGATACAGTCAGGGGGCACAATGCCTGGTATGGAGGATACAGTCAGGGGGGACAAAGCCTGGTATGGAGGATACAGCCAGGGTGCACACGGGTCTGGTAAGAATGATACAGTAAGGGAGCACACAGCCTGGTATGGAGGATACAGCCAGGGGGCACAAAGCCTGGTATGGAGGATATAGCCAGGGGCCACACAGCCTGGTATGGAGGATACAGCCAGGGGGCACAAAGCCTGGTATGGAGGATAGAACCAGGGGACATGACCAGACTATGGGTGATGTAGAGTCAGGTAAGGTTAGGAGCACTTAACTAGTATTTGGGGGATATAGAGACTGTTAAGGAAGGAGACTTGCTCAGGAGAGGGGGACAATCAGGACGGGATGGCTACAAGTTTCACAGGGTCATTAGGGGACATAAGGACACATACAGCACATGAAATTGCTTTGATATAGCAGGACATATGGCAAACAAACATTGGGTGGGTGGTTACAAAGCCAAATTGTTAGCCTGTAGGCACAGATACAGGCTGGTAAGGGGTATAATAACGGCTATATATTCCATATTCATCCCCAAGAGATTCTCAGACAATCCCACATCCCCAGACTACTGGTACAAACATGAGACAGCTGCATTGCTCTAGTTGAATCTGATATCAGACAGGAACTAGCATGTGTCTACCTAGTATAAAATCTTTATTTCATGCAGCACAGACATAACTGATTACAGAACCAAATCATTTTCCAATGTGAGTGGGAATCCCATTGTTAGCTACATAGCAATATCCTAAAAATAATATAACAAAATATTGTATGTTACAATCAGAAATCTTTACATATTTGTATTAGAGGGGATACATGTCAGCAGATAAGGCTGACCCTGCTACATTCATCAGATAATTGGAGTTAACAAAAGTGTGTAACTACCACATGGGGTGGTGGAGTTATGGCCCAATGTATTAAAGGATCAAACATCTAAAGATATCTATCATGCAAATTCAAGAGTGCTATTTAAAGTGACACGATAGTCAGAAATGAAATGTGAACAAGTGCATTCACATTATGAATAGTAGCATTTCTGCAATATACTTGCATTAACAAAAATGCTTCTAGCAAAAGATATCACTGTTTGGGCAGCATACGCACATATGCTGCTCCTCCCCACCGCACCTGCAGTCTGTATCATGTTACTGTAATCAGTAACATGATACACTCTAGACATGTGCATTTGTTTTTAGACGAATGTACATTCGTATCGAATATCAGATATGTGTTTATGAAAACAAATATCCGATTCCGAATAAATGCACCAGCAAAATGTAAAGAAAACGAAAAAATACTGATGAAATTCTTCAGTATTTGTTTCCTTCAAATTGATTTTTTAACATTTTTATTACCTTAACACGCTCTGGAGAGCTCACTAAACCCGATCCTCTTCTTGCCAGGTCCCTGACCTCGCTAACAGGCAGCTTAGCACGCACGGCACCCAGGACCTGCACTAACTTTAGTAAGCGCGGCCAGGGACCTGGCAAGATGAGGATCGAGTTAGTGCGCGCTCTCCAAAGTGCGTTAGGATAAGTATTGTAGCTGCCTACAGGTGAGCTTTTCACCTGTTGCTTAGAAATATTTACATTTGTTTTAATGAAAACTAATGTAAAAGTTTAAAGAAATTAGATTTTCATTTGGTTTTAAACAAAAATGAATAGAGCAGAGAACGAGTATTCGGAAAAACAAATTTCCTTGAATATTTGTAATGAAAATTTCCCTGCACATGTCTAATACACACTACCTACAGCTCTCTATGTACGTACTACGTTAGAATGTAGGTGTATGTGCATATATATATATGCTCCTGAAACTAATGAGCTGCTGATTGGTGGCTGCACATATCTGCCTCGTATTATTGGCTCACCCAGGGCGGTAACTAGCTACCAGTAGAGCATTGCTGCTTTTTCAACGAAAAATACCAAGACAATGAAGCAAATTAGATATTAGAAATATATTGGAAATTTGTTTAAAATTGTATGTTCTTTCTGAATCAAAAAAAGAAAAAAATTGATTTTCATGAAACTAAATTTGTTCTTTCACAATTCAGATAGTGCATGCAATTTTGAACAATATTCCAGTTTACGTCTATTATAAATTTTGCTTCTTTGCCTTGGTATCCCCTATTGAATAAGCAGCAATGCAGTACTGGGAGCTAGCTGACACATCAGTAAGCCAATTGTAAGAGGTATATATGTGCAGCCACCAAATAGCAGCTAGCTCCCACCTCCTGAGCCCACCTAGGTATGCTTTTCATCAAAGGATACCAATGGAACTAAGAAAATCAGATAATAAAAGTTAATTGGAAAATTGTTTCAAATTGTATGCTCTATCTGAACTATGAAAGAACATTTTTGTGTTTCATGTCCCTTTAAGCACCTCTTCTTTTTGTGTAATAAATGTGATTGCCGCACGCTCCCTAGAGAGACCAAAAATCTAACTCTTTGAATGGCCAATACTACAACGCACATAGCTGGTTTAGGCAATTTGTAGCAGTTTGAAATGCTAGGTTACAGATTTTGCTTTTGAGCTTCTCTAGGGACAAAAAAAAAAAGCAGTGTGTGTTTTTTTATTGTTCCTTTATACAGTAAATCTTTAACAAAAGGTTATTTTTTCTATTTTAATCTAAAACCAGCAGCTGGACAGATTTTGATAGCTGTAAAAACTGCTATTATGTATTTTTGCCCCAGCTTGTCATTTTCCTAAGGTGACTGTTGTTTCATGGGACAAATGCCTTTAATTCTAATGTGCTAACCTGACCTGTTGCTGGTTAGAGTATTCTTACAGAAGAATGTAACTGGAGGAGAAGCCTGATAATTACAGCTCTACAGCGCTAAATCCTGCAATGACCCGGATAGTCCTGTTTAATAAGTAACACAATATAAGTGTCATATAATGCAGGCAATTATATATATTGCTCTAAGTTGATCATAAAGATTCTAAACCAATTTAGATAATCTATCATATTCCCTTTTAGTATAAATATATCTCTCAAACTCTTCTGAAAGTGGCATTGTAGGTAAAATAATCTTCCCTTTAATAAGAGTAGAATTGTATAATTAACTCATGCAAAATAAAAAGTATTTTTTTTCTGACAAATTTTAAAATGTAATTAAATTTGCTGCTCCGTATCATGTGACAACGATCTGACAATCGCAGACTAGTATACGTATACACTGCACATGCTCAGTAGTAGCTGGTGCTTCATAAAGTGTTTATATAAAAAGACTGTGCACAATTTGACAATGGAAGACAATTGAAAAGTCTTTTAAAACGGCAGCCTCTATCTGAATCATGAAAGGAAACTTTGATGTAAATGCATGAAGCTGCATTTACAGTTTTTTAGCAGGCTCACATACATATATAGGTTGAATGGTAAAATCAAGTGATATTTTTAGGCAGGTAGGTTGTCTCAGGAGTGTGCATGTGTTTGGAGCTCTATATAGCAACAGTTTTAACAGTTACATTGTGCAAAAACTGCTGCCATCAAGTGCACTTTGAATTATATACAATTGGTGCTGTACCTGTTTTATAAATGTATCACATAATAGATTAATACATTTATCACATTTTATATTCTTATCCATTGCTTAAAAATCAAACAATGCATGGTTTTATATTCTTTCTGAAATGCACAACAACAAAGATAGGTGCTTAGCTGCATATAAACATAGTTCAGTAGCTTGTTGTGTGGGATAGTGCCTATCTAGGGTGCAACCTCTTTTAGCTCACTTGTGAATTCATGCATATTTATTTCTCAATCAATAAAAACTTGGTACACAACTAAGAATAACCCAACCCATAGTGAGACATTCTGGTGTCACATGGTATCAAAGTGCACTTATAGGGACAATATAGTCAGGCAAGCAGCTGATAAGAGTGTATTCTTGACATAACTTTTTTTTTTGTATAGCCAATACTCCAGTACTGACATTTTAAGTATAGATGGAGGTTTCATCAGGCAAAATCAACTAATTAAAATTCCACAGGTGACATTGCGACTGTGATACTTTGGCAGCACGATACAGCTGCTGAGGCAACATTCCAAACAAACAATGCTGTAGGGCAGCGGTGAGCACTGAGCAATTACAATCTGAGAAAACTCTAAAAGGTGGTCCATACACTATTTATTTACTGGGATTTAAAGGGACAGTCTAGTCCAAAAAAAACTTTCATGATTTAGATAGGGCGTGTAATTTTAAACAATTTTCCAATTTACTTTTATCACCAATTTTCTTTGTTCTCTTGGTATTCTTAGTTGAAAGCTTAACTTAGGAGGTTTATATGCTAATTTCGTAGACCTTGAAGGCCGCCTCTTAAGAATGCATTTTAACAGGTTTTTCACCACTAGAGGGTGTTAGTTCATGTTTTTCATATAGATAACACTGTGCTTGTGCACGTGAAGTTACCTGGGAGCCATCACTGATTGGCTAAATTGCAACTTTGCAAGTCTGTCAAAAGAACAAATAAAGGGGCAGTCTGCAGAGGCTTAGATACAAGATAATCACAGAGGTAAAATATATATAAATATAACTGTGTTGGTTATGCAAAACTAGGGAATGGGTAAACAAGGGATTATCTATCTTTTAAAACAATAACAATTCTGGTGTAGACTGTCCCTTTAACTGAGAAAGAAGGTGACAGAGAGAAAGAGAAAATTATAAAGAGACAGGGAAAAAAAAGTACATATATAGAGACTGCAATGTACTGTTTCATTGCTGATTTATATATATGTATATAAATGATTTAGATGTCAGTTTTGCTAGTTATGTTACTTAGAGGATTAATTTGGATTTTTTTTATTTGTCACACAGAGATTATGACTGTGAGGCGTTGTCACATTCACAGGTACAGGTCAGTGTATCATGGTGTATATCATATGGCAGTGACATCATTCTGCTTACACGTGCACTTATTTGTGCACTTACATTAGCTTGTCTGTCACCAGAGCATATTTATAAATCAGTACCTAAGTGCATTGTTTATCAACCGCAGTCCTCAAGTAGCCCCAACAGGGCTGGTTTTCATTATAGCTGAACCAGTGCACAGGTAAAATAATCAGCTGATGGGTGAGAGCAGGTTGGTAACCATGGTTACTGATCAGCTGATTACTTCACCTGTGCACTGGTTCAAATATAATGAAAACCTGGTCTGTTGGGGGTACTTAAGTGCCATAGTTGAGAATCACTACCTAAGTGCATGCTCTGATCAGTGCCTGGAGGTGTGCTATAGAGGCTGATCTAGTGTTAAAGGACCAGGAAACACAGTAGATTTGCATAATCAACAAATGCATGAGAAAAAGACAATTCAATAGCACTTAGTCTGAACTTCAACTTAATAGATTTTTTTTTCTGACAATTTTAAAAGTTGTGTCTTTTTCCACTCCCCCTGTACCATGTGACAGCCATCAGCCAATCACAAATGCATATACGTACCATGTGACAGCCATCAGCCAATCACAAATGCATACACGTTTATTCTGTGAAATCTTGCACATGCTCAGTAGGAGCTGGTGACTCAAAAAGTGTAAATATAAAAATATTCTGCACATTTTGGTAATGGAAGTAAATTGGAAAGTTATTTAAAATGTCATGCTCTATCTAAATAATGCAAGTTTAATTTTCACTTGAGTGTCCCTTTAAGAAAATAATAACTCAGGATTTTTAAACAAACTGCATTTATATTTGGGAATTGGCTGATTGGAGGCATATTACAATAGCTAATGGCAGTACATGAGCCATCTATGGATTGGGTAGTGTCTGATTAAAGCAACTAAAACACAAAGGCAGACCAGGCATTATTAATGGGGGGAGGGGGTAACAAAGATAATTGAAAAGCTGAGTGGTACTTTGAGAGTTTTAGCCTTCTACTGCCATTAACCCCGCCCCCGCCCTCTCTATGCTCTCCAACAATGTTTATAGCTGCAAGTAGTAACCAGATTTTTCCTCTCTTTATAGCACCTATGTTATATCACCTTGCTGCCGAAGACCTCATGCTGTTGATGTTTCTTATCATATGATTGGATGGCAGTATTACACAGCAGCCAATAAGAGGGCTAGGCAAACCACTGGACATGTAAAAAAGTATCTGACCAGTGATGGTCGATAGTGATAAAATAATGATTCATTGTGCTGGATCCTCTAGAAATATCACTGCTTGATTTGTGTAGAGTTTAAAGGGGCATGGAGTCAATAGTAAGTAGGGTATAGGGTTTGCTGATCCACTTAAAGGGACAGTATATTATAAAATTGTTTTTCCCTTTTATATTAGTATAAAGATTATGCAACCTGTGAAATTCTCTAATCCCCTCACTGAATATCCTTAATCTTGCGATAATCTATATATAGCTTCATGCATTTACCCCAATACACCTAAATATTCAGAACTGATATTGTATCGCACCTTAACAATCCTCTTTTGCTTAAACAGTTTACTGATAAGGGACAGCCAAGCATGAATTACACTTCAAATCTTATTTAGTAACTTTTAAATATCCTACATAAATCAGTGCGTAAATCAGTGAGTAAAATTGGCAAAGTGAGGATATACCTATATTTGCAAAAAGAGATCTAAACTTCTCTCAAAAGAGCATATATCTATGTGAATGAAACTTGTAATACTGCTTATTAAAATTCTGCAAACTTTTTCTCAATTTATATAGTTAAATACTCAGTGCAGATATGCAAATCTCTAATTAAATAACAGACAATATTATCAAACACATATGATATATTGTTTAGCTGTCAGATTATCCAAGCTTCTTTGCAGGGATCGCCCGAGTATAGACAGATGAATGAAACTGTCCTTTTGCTGCAGATATAGCATGCACTACCCAGAAGTCCTGATCCAAGTTCTGCAGTAAATTTACTTAGTCAGGGTAAGATATATAATACTGCCCTTATGCTCCCGCTTCTAATCCTCATTTGTGTTAATTTTAACAAGTGATTCATTGTGAGTAAGGTTAATTTTTATAAATACATTTTATGATCTGTTCTGTGTAGAATAATTGTAACAGAATAACCGTGTATAATTGATTCATAATCTAGTTTTTACATAAATATAATTCAAGGTGTCTATAAAGATAACTAATCAAGAATTAAGGAATCAAATATTAATTTTTTTATTTTTTTTTTAATTTTTATAACAAAGTTACAGAACAAAAAAAAACATCTCACACAAACATTACAAACAAAATAAGAATCTCCTTGTTAACTTTAAGTAGACTATTCGGTCTGGCAAATATTAAGTATTGCTCTTTCTAACTCAATTCTCAGGTATTATGCTCTGGGCATCAAATATTAATTTTTAATAATATTATTGTTATCAAATTTATAGATATCTATATAGTGATATTTTGGAATACACCACAGAGAACTCACTGAAGTATATTGACAACATTTCTGCTATATTAATTGTAGCTATCGCTGACAATAGTTTTATACTGCTATTAATTATGAATATACATAATTACATTTTACTGGAGGTTACTACTGAAATAATAATTAATAATAATTTTGTAACCTAGTATATACTAACAGCAATAAATTCTACAGATTCCCTGAAAATGAGACAAATGGAACACATGGGAATTTGACTGGAACAATGTGATTGGATAATCTGTTTTATTTTAGTCTCAGCAGAGAAGCCACAAATTAGCAGATTCCTAGAAAGAGAAGATTAATAAAGGGTGCAAAACCTTACGGAAAATATTTTGATGCTGGAACACAAGTAGTTAATTACTATTCACTGCATACACAATGATTCTCATATGGTCATTTACCTAACGTGGTTGTGGCACATGGAATACATTTAGATTTTCTTGTTAGACCTGCAGTTTTTTTATCACTAACACATATATAGGAGTCGTCCCTAACAACCAATGAGAATACATATTGCAATGTGCAAAATATATTTGCTGATAACTGCAATTTAAGCAGTTTTATTTTATGTTAAAGGGACATAAAAGTCCAAATTAAACTTTAATGATTTATATAGAGCATACAATGTTAAAAGACTTCACTTTACTTCTATTATCAGTTACTTTGCTCTTTTTGTATCCTTTGTTAAAAAACACATGTAAAGAAGCCTGGGAGTAGCAACACACTACTGAAAGCAGCTGGTGTTTGGTGACTTCACACATATGTCTCTTGTCGTTGGCTCACCAGATGTGTTCAGCTAACTCCCAGTAGTGTACTACTAATCTGCAACTTTACAAGAGTTAAACAATATTGCAATTATAAAATAATGTAATACATTAGAACATTTTCTTCCCTTTAAAGGGACAGTAAACACCACATATAAAATCACTTTATTTTAAATATATTACATTGCTGAGTACTCTTTTTATTTCCAATTCACATCCTCTATCAGTAGTTTGTCCCAGCTACATTTTCAAAGTACAATCCAGACCGTTAGTTATGGCCCCCAAACTCAGCCCCTAATTATGAATCGAGTTTACCTGTTCTATCAATGCCCCTCTTAGATGCAACTCGCAAATCAGTTATTACTTCAGTTCACGTACTGTTGCGCTTGCGTCATCATTTCTAAGCCCACGTCGACTGCCGCATGTGCGCATGCGCAACCTCCAGGGGGAGCTAATATTCCGGAACCATATATTTACAATGTATTTGTGAACGTCAGTGGCAGTTACGTTGAGTTGTCACCTTCACTGCGTGATGACATATTGCTACAGATCGTGAGCGAGCAGCAATTTTGAAAATGAAATATACACAAGGGTGAAGAAGGAAAAGGGAGGAGGAGTTTAGGGGCCATTTTTGAAGGAGAAATAGAGATATGAACGGTAACGATTATGAGAGCCGATGATGGCATTCACTAAAGGGGGTATGTGTACATTGTTTAATAGCTTATATCGTTTGATCCAAAATAGAGTTGTAAGTGCTGTTTACTGTCCCTTTATTATTTCAAACATTATTTTACTGCAATAGTTTTTTTTTTTATGGTGAAAACTACTCTGCAGTGCAGAAAATGTAAATCTAATCCTAGCAAACAGATGTGCACTACATGATTATGCTTTGCTATTACTTAGTGAATTAAAAAAATTACTGACCATGGGATGCTATAGAGTTTTGCAAACTTTAAGGGACAGTTTACCCAAAAAACTTCTCTCCTTTAATGTGTTTCCAATTATCCATTCTACCTGCTGGAGTGTATCAATTGTTTTACAAATAGCTCCTTAGATTTTATATTGGCATTTGAAATAGCTGATTTAGCCTGCAGTATCCCTATCTACACTGAAAGTTTCTATACCTAGGTATAGGCTTTTGAGAAATTATGTAAACACAGCCAGCAGAAGAAATTTACACTCACAGTGGGAGGTGGAAGAGATAAAGCTCTAAAATGTTAATTTTTAACAGAGACAGAGATAAGAAAGGGAAGCATTTGAGTAATAAGATAACAAGATCTGATCTGTCAGCAAGCCAAGCCTATTTTGGTAGGCTGTGGTATCAAAGAGCAAATCTAGCTATTTATTTTGCTATAAGAAGTATAAATGAGCAATTTCTTACACATTTTATACACTGCAGCTGGTATATCAAGTCATGGGGAACACATTCAGGGAAAAACTATTTTACAGTGAACTGTCCCTTTAAGAATTATTGTGTGTAAAGAAATGCTAGTGACTTGCTGCATTTCATTACTTTACTTGCTAATGACTCTTCAACAAAAAAAAATTAAAGCTGATAAATATAATCAGTTATTCACAGTTTAACCCAAATGTCTGCCATATGGGGTTGCAGCACATTTCTATGTAATCCTTTATGGGCATAAGACTGTGGGCTGGTGACATTCCTTCCGCACACAAATGCCTACATGTAACGATTGGTAGATATGTGCCAAAGATATGTGGTTCATGTTCTACATAATCCAGGCCAAAGGCAACATAGCCGGCATTGTGCTTTTTGATCTTGAGCCAGACGTCAAATATTTCTCATCGATTGCATCATAGAATTTGTCTTGGTATAAAATGTATATTCAGATTCATCTTTGCATCCTGACAAAAGAATCTGATTTAATGAGGTGGTGAGCGCTATCACAGCAAGCAATCATTTTTCAAAATGGTTTAAAGGGACTTGAAACACAAACCTTTTCATGAATCAGATTTTAAACACCTTTCTAATTTACTTTGTTCTTTTGGTATCTTTTGTTGAAATGCAGGGGCATAAACTTAGGAACGTGCACGTGTCTAGAGCACTATATGGCAGCAGTTTTGAAGAATGTAATACATTTGCAAGAACACTAAATGTCAGCACTATTTTCTGCCATGTACTTCTCCAGACACCTAGGTATCTATTCAACAAGGAATACCATGGGAACAGGGGCGCATTTTGGATAAGGCTAACAAGGCACTTGCCTAGGGCTGCAGACAGGAGGGGCAGCACTTTTTGAGTTTCTGTTGGTAGCAGAAGGTGACTTAACTAGCGCTAGCTGTCTGTATTGTGTATATATATATATCCAAAAAGGGAAAGCACAATCATAAAAATTTTCTTAGTGCCAACGTGCACTTTAATCCAAGCAAAGATCCATATCCAATAAAAAGGCAGTCATTGGTCTTCTTGCATTAGAACATAGCATTTATTTAAGCAAATGTTAAAAAGGACATAACATTTTGGTGCACATTAGCGCCTTTGTCAAATGTCACATAAAAGGTTTAACAGTATAAACCTAAAAGCAATTGGCAAATAGAACAATACCATCACCTTAAATACCTTAACAAACAATACTAATGACCAACCAGTTCCCCTCCACACCAACATGCGGCAGTGACGTCATCATCGACCGCCGTCGCATGACGCGTCATCACCCCGTGTGAGCGGTACCATAGTTACCAATCAAAACAACTACGCTAAGGGACCGGATACATAATAATTATCAAAGTACCATACATACTTAATCAGTAAATTTATTCATCATCTACAAATCTACTATTATAGATTATCTAATCTTTAACCCCTAATGGAGAAAATGGCCACATAAAAATACACAAAGTAGTGCCATTAGCTAATCAGGCAGTGAGAAAAACGATAACTTGCATAATGCCCTTATTGTTCCCATAGGGGTTAGTATACTCCACCTACAACAGGCAAGTTCAATTTATATAGGGTAGGGATACTGCAAATATTGAGAACGATACATACATATACCACATCAGTGACGAGTACATGGGTATCCAGCAAAAGACATATTAGTGCTCAATAACTAGGACCATATCATCCTTTCAATAAGACCCACATATATACACTACTGTCTTCAATGCCTCCTGAGGTATGGGTGGAAACCAGAACTCCAGTGAGTGCCCATTTGGAACCGACATCCATGTAAAACTTCGGAATGATGCTTTGGCATAGATTAATAGAATGGACTAAAGTCCAAAGAGGTGTTAAGACCCCTAGAGGCCAGAGTGTCCATCCTGTAGATCCACTTGCTCCCAAGTTGCAAGAGCCTGTTAGCCCTATTGCCACCCCTAGACAGTGGGGGTATATGATCTATAAGCATGGATCTTAAGCTAGAGACACTGTGTTTATGATTGGCAAAGTGACGTGCCACCGGTTGATCGGATTCTACTTTTGAAAGCGATTCCCGAATGTCACACCGATGGTAAGCCATTCTATTCCGGAAGGGGGTTGTAGTTTTACCAATGTAAACCAACGAGCACGGGCAAATCAGCATGTATACCACATAGGTGCTTGTGCAAGTCAGCCTGTGATTGTGTAGCGTTTATTGCTATGTGGATGCTGAAAAGATGATCCCCTTTGCATGCTATTGCAGGTTATGTAGTGGTCAAATGGAAAACAGACCTTCTTGGCTAATTTAAGCTAGGACTCTTTGTGATAACACATCACCGGATCTGTTTTAACTAGTAGATCACGTAGGTTGTTAGCTCTGCGATAAACCATTCTGGGGGCTCTCATCCGTTGGAATGGTAATGTCGTGTCTGTTTCGACCAATGTTACCGTACAGATTTAGCCAGAGTATCACACGTTGGTACATAGGTAGTCACAAAATTCAGCTGGTTATTTTTGCCATCAATGTCAATGATCTTCTTAGGCAATTACCATTCCAACGGATGAGAGCCCCCAGAATGGTTTATCGCAGAGCTAACAACCTACGTGATCTACTAGTTAAAACAGATCCGGTGATGTATTATCACAAACTGAAGACATCAGTATATAGCTGATACTTTTGGGCTTGGTTCGGAGTCTGAAAATCAGCACAATGTTATTTAAAAATAAGGTAAAACTATACATTGTTACAAAAACACTCCAAGGTGGGCTATATAAATGGATCATCTACAAAACATTTATGCAAAGAAAAATCTAGTGTACAATGTCCCTTTAATTCTTATAGATTTCAATCTAAGACCATAGGAAGCAGCATTTAACTGTAGCGCAATGCTACATTTGAATATTTGATAGTTACAATTCATTTTATATAACTATTTGAATGATAGAATAAAGGTCACTGTGAAGTTATTTTATAGATATGCTTTACAAATTAAAGGGATGTGAACCCCATTTTTTTCTTTTATGATTCAGACAACACAATTAAAAAAAAAGTTTCCCATTTACATCTATTATCAAATTTGCTTTGTTCTCGTGGTATTCTTTGTTGAAGAGATACCTAGGTAGTTAGTGTTCAAGTGTCTGAAGCATTGTATGCAGCAAGCAATTCTGAAAACTAGTGCTCTTGCAAATGTATAAACTGCTGCCAAATACTGCTCCAGGCATCTGCACACTCCTGAGCTTACCTACTTGATTTTCAACATGGGATACTAAGAGAATGAAGGGAATTTGATAATAGAAAACATTTAAAGTATTTTTGTATATATTTTGCACTCTGCCTGAATTGTGTCCCTTTAACTTCCTCTGTTGCCTTGATGATGTTCCCATTAAAGGAACAGTCTAGTCAAAATTAAACTTGCATGATTCAGATAGGACAGGCAATTTGAAACACATTTCCAATGTACGTTTAGCATCACATTTGCTTTGTTCTCTTTGTATTCTTTGTTGAAAGCTAAACCTAGGTAGGTTCATATGCTAATTTGTAAACCCTTGAAGGTTGCCTCTTAACTCAGTGCATATTGACATTTTTACAGCTAGACAGTTTATAACATTTTGCTCACTCCCTTGGAGATATTTATGAGTCAGCACTGATTGGCTAAAATGCAAGTCTGTCAAAAGAACTGAAATAAGGGGGCAGTCTGCAGAGGCTTAGATACAGGGTAATTACAGAGGTAAAACATTATATTAATATAACAGAGTTGGTTATGCAGAACTTGGGAATGGGTAATAAAGATATTATCTATCTTTTAAAACAATAAACATTCTGGAGTAGACTGTCCCTTTAAAAAAGAATCAAGCAATGCCATTTTGTTTTGTTTTTTTTTGCCAGTGCACATATCTAGTACTCATCTGTTATTAAAACATCTAAAATAATTTTGCTTGGAATTTTCCATTCCAGCAAACATAATGGTTAAAACATTCCAGCACTTGTGCTTCTGTAATTCTTAGTTATTATGTAGCAGAGGTTAAACTACTCTGGATACTATGTATCCTATAACGATTTCCAGGCAGTCATTAAAGTTTTTTTTTCTTTCTTCAATCTAAACAAAGGCATTTTAGTACTTACTGCAGATTTTAGAAAATGGATATAACTGTTCTCAAACAAAAAAAAAAAAATATATCTATACATTTGTTTTTATAATTGTGTGATATTTGATCACTAACCAGGTGGAATTTTCCTTATGGGATAGTAAGCTTCACCTGCACATATTAGCATTTGTATCCTATTGAACAGGTTTCATTGTGAGTAAATATTCCCCTTTTCAATGTTAATTAATTTTTGTTTTTAGCTTAATGTTCTTTAAGCAGTTGCTATAACAACCAGTCTCTTGGCTCATACATTTCACTTAGTATTTTCCAACGCCTGGGAGGCTCTAAATGACCTTTCAAGTACTGAATATAATCCTAATGTGTTAGAGCACTTTATTATAGCTCTGTTACTTTTTAACCACGGCTCGGGGGAGAAATGCATTACTGTGAGCTAGCTGAACAAATCTGGTGAGCCAATGGCAAGAGACATATGTGTGTGCATCCACCAATAATGAGCTAGCTCCTTGTACTGCATTGCTCCTCCTTCTGAGCCTACAGAGGCATGCTTTTGAACAAAAAAACACCAAGAGAACAAAGTACATTTTATAACGGACATTAATTGAAAAGTCTCTTAAAATTTTGATTACTATGTCCCTGTAATAAGATTCTCGAAACTTTTGACGAATAGGATGGAATGTTGGATTGTACTGTAATTATTTTATTATAGTCTTTGTTTCTTTTTTAATAGGACTTCTCTTTGTCTTGTTTTAATGGTATTGCTGGATAATCGTCTTTAGGAAGGATCACTTGATGTTTTCCGAGTCCCATTAAGATTTGAACAGATAACTGGACTAGTGGAGACATCATTGGAAATTTGTTCTATCATTGTGGATGTAATACTGTTTGTCTTCTTCCTTTATCTGTGATTAAAGGGACATGAAACCCATTTTTTTATTTCATGATTTAGAAAGAGCAGCAATTTTAAACAACTTTCCAATTTACTTCTGTTATCTGATTTGTTTCATTCTCCCGATAGCCTTTGTTGAAAAGCATATAAAAATTGGCTCAGTAGCTGCTGATTGGTGACTGCACATAGATGCCTCGTATGATTGGCTCACACATGTGCATTGCTATTTCTTCAACAAAGGATATCTGAAGAATGAAGCAAATTAAATAATAAAAGTAAATTGTAATATAGTTTAAAATTGTATTGTGTATCTGAATCACAAAGGAAAATGTGGTGTTTCATGTCCCTTTAAGCTACTATTTGTTCATTTAATTTTTTAATGGATAAAACTACCTTTCAGAACGTGGTATATATAAAAAAAAAAGAATGTGTACATTTTGATAATTGAAGTATTTTGTAGTTTTTTCCCTAATTTCTAGCTAACTGTATAAACTATGAATTCTTAAAGGGACAAAAGACAAAGTTAAACTTTTTCATGATTTAGATAAGGCATGCAATTTTAAACAACTTTCCACTTTACTTTTATTATCAAATTAGCTTTGTTCTCTTGGTATTCTTTGTTGAAAGCTAAACCTAGATATGCTCATATGCTAATTTCTAAGCCCCTGAAGGCCACCTCTTATTTCAGTGCATTGACAGTATATCACAACTAGACAGTGCTAGTTCATGCCTGCCATATAGATAACATTGTACTCACTCCCGTTGAGTTATTTATGAGTCAGCACTGATTTGCTAAAATGCCAGTCTGTCAAAAGAATTGAAATAAGGAGCAGTCTGCAGATGCTTAGATACAAGGTAATCACAGAGGTAAAAAGCGTATTATTATAACTGTGTTGGTTATGCAAATAAAAGGATGATGATACACAATCTCAAACTGACAAGTGAGAGATCTTAAGGGGGCGCACTAAATTATACCACCATACAATAACTCTCTCCACCACTCCGATGCGTGCACTGTTCTCTCCAATCCCAAAGTCAATTCATCTAAAATGATATAAATGAGAAGAAGGTGCCTTGTTGGTGCAGCACAGTTACACTTAAAGTGAAGGTAAAGTTTTGTTAAGCAGCAATGGTATTTAGGATCCTTTTAATAACTTCAATCCAGTCGCTAGGTTTGTTTTTTACAAATATTTAGTTATTTAGGTATTTTTCTAACAATAGTTTTGTTACCGTTCCGTGCAGATTCTCCTCCCACCCTCAAGTTCCGGGTTTATGATACTGTGACGTATAGAGCGGTCCCACCCGCTCTATACGTGTCTACTACGCTCGTGCACATCGAGCATGGAATAACAGCGCATGCGCATCATTTGTTCTCAGCGATCTTTGCGCATGCGTTAATCCCGGTTGTCGCTCTCTACTG
This sequence comes from Bombina bombina, assembly GCF_027579735.1. Taxonomy (NCBI): domain Eukaryota; kingdom Metazoa; phylum Chordata; class Amphibia; order Anura; family Bombinatoridae; genus Bombina; species Bombina bombina. The sequence continues at coordinate 25,287,050 of NC_069508.1, forward strand.
CGCATGCGAAAATACTTAGCAAGTTCCTCGGCAGCTCCTACTATGACTACTACCTAAAGTTTATACTGCGCATGCGCGAAATGAGGACGCGCGCGGATGGAAAATGAGAAGTAGAAAATGTTACGCATGCGCATATAGACCCATCTGTTGATGACGAAATTTGACGGCCGCCTAACGGCCAGAGAATCAATTGGATGGCTCAACCACGTGATAGTTCTTTATAAAAAAAAAACATTGAACGGGTTGATTTTCGGAAAGCCGATTACATGACAATAAAATAAGATATCTCAGGTAATATATATTTTGGGGAATATTGATGAATGAAACTTATATTTATTTGCCTTGATATCTATAATTGTTTATAATAGAGTGTTTGACTTTACCTTCACTTTAAATGGATATGTAATAGAATAATCAAGTACTCAAAAAGTGTCACCCAATTGTGCTTAGTAGCACATGCTAGGATTTCCCAGTGTCCCAGCTCACTGAAACCAGGTTTAGAGTCAGCGACTCTCTGCTTTGCCGGAAGGTGATGATTCAAATGATGTTATTATTAACAATTTCAGGATTAAAAAATTGTTTATTAAAAGTTGCAACAGCATAAAAACATATAGGAGCAGATACACTCTCTCCTTTAACAGAATTGCTATGCTTTTCTCAGCTGTGCTGTTTCATAAGCCATCTAAGGTGCCTTTACTAGCCACAGACCTCTAAGACCCCTTGAAAGAGAATTACCTGTTTGTTCAAATGGTGGTCTTGGAAACACAACTAGATGGGTTTTGTTTTTTTAAGTATAACAAATACTTAGGAATTTTCTTGGGAATGGGACATTATATACTCAATAACAAATCTGTTATGTCTAGAACACTAATAAAGTTTATTTTCTAGTAGACAAGTCCCTCTCTTAAAAAAAAAAGATATGAATTTTGCCTGTATAGTCAGGTGATCGCTATGGTAACAATGAACACTTTGCAAGAAACAAAAAGTGATTTTATTTCTGTACTGTACAATGTACTCCCAAAAGCCCATATGGGTCCCTATTTCACATGTGACTACCCTTGATGACAATTTAGTATGGTAATCACAGTTACTGCAGTGGTCACAGCCATTTTCAGTATTATTTACTAAAACATCAACTAAAATGCACATTTTGTTTTACAGGCATTTTGTAACTTCAGCTAAGGAATAGCTTATACCATTATCAGTTCGCTTCAGGGGTCCTGATGACCACACATTAGAAATAATCAGCGCCTTATATCATCTAAACATGAATAATATTTTGTTGTCTTTGGAAAATGATTACCTATATGGTGTATAACAATAAGCTTTGTAATATTTTATATTTATTTATGTAAACCAAAAAAAATTGTTTTTAAAGTTTTTGCTCACCTTCACTATACGTATATTGGTATGACCCACTGAGGGTGTGACTTTTTTCTGATCAATGATTGGTTTATTTATTATTTTAAATATGGCAGCTGATGTATAGCCTGATGAAACAGTGTGTTACACTGAGAAACGCGTTGCTGTTGTTTTTATTGTTAATACATTTGTACCTTATTTTTAACTCTCCATCTGCTGCTCCATTGTTTTTTTGGCTTAGGCCAAATACTCTATTTGACACTCTACTTGAAGCTCCTGGACTTGTAGTGTGATCTATGTGACATTGATCTGCTCCTACTACATCATTTTTTGGGCATCCCTGGACTCTCCCTGGTGAGACGAGGACCCCCTATTGGCGACATTTTCCTATTGAGGTCTACCGGACGACGTGTGGTTCCGGATTGCGAATATTGCACTTTCTGTGCTGTATATTGTGTGAGTAGGATTCTTGTGTTCCTATTGCTGCTTTTACCTATATTATATGACCTGCACTATGTGGCGCCCTCTACCCATTCCTTCTTAAACTAAATAATGCTACATACAGTAATAGATTAACAAAAATTAGTGCAAAGCCGTTAGCAACATCAACACTGTGGTTCTGGGTAAGACAACAGTTGAGAGCTAATCGGCACTACAATCCAAAACGGTGGAAAAACGTATAAAATAAAAATATTTCTATGAGATAAGGTGCTAATCCTCAAACATAACAATTACATTACACAAAAAAGAGAAAGTATGGGGACTTACAGCACTATTCCCTACTGATAAAACATAACCTTTATTAATAAATTAAAATTATTATCAGAAGGTAATATCACTTCTAATCACCCTGCTCACATATCACCCTCCCACTGGGTAAGGTTATATAGCGCAGAAAAAAGCAGAGTGAATAAGAAAATAAACAGAAAAAGGTAAAAAAAAAAAAAAAATCAGTGTTATTTACCCCATATTTACCTTCCCAGCCCCCTATCAGAACTGCCCTAGGCCTTGTCTCTATCAGTGTTATTTACCCCATATTTACTTTCCCAGTCCCCTATCAGAACTGCCCTAGGCCTTGTCTCTATCAGTGTTATTTACCCCATATTTACCTTCCCAGCCCCCTATCAGTACTGCCCCAGGCCTTGTGTCTATCAGTGTTTTTTACCCCATATTTACCTTCCCAGCCCCCTATCAGTACTGCCCCAGGCCTTGTCTCTATCAGCGTTATTTACCCCATATTTACCTTCCCAGTCCCCTCTCAGTACTGCCCCAGGCCTTGTCTCTATCAGTGTTATTTACCCCAAATTTACCTTCCCAGCCCCCTATCAGAACTGCCCCAGGCCTTGTCTCTATCAGTGTTATTTACCCCATATTTACCTTCCCAGCTCCCTATCAGTACTGCCCCAGGCCTTGTCTCTATCAGTGTTATTTACCCCATATTTACCTTCCCAGCCCCCTCTCAGTATTGCCCCAGGCTTTGTTTCTTTCAGTGTTATTTACCCCCATGTTGTGTCTCGCAGTATTATTTATCCACCCAAACTCTTATCAGTACCCTCTCAGCCCCCTCTCTCTCAGTACTGCCCCAGGTTTTGTCTCTCTCAGTATTATTTGCTTAATATATGACCACCCAGACCCCTATCAGTATTGCCCCAGGCCTTGTTTCTTTCAGTGTTTTTTACACCAATGTGTCTCTCATTATTTACCCTATATTTTTCCACCCAAACCCCTATGAGTATTGCCGGGGGGGGGCCTTGTCTCAGTACTATTTACCCCATATTTATCCTCCCAGTACTATTCCAGGTCTCTCAGTCAGTCCCACACTGAGCTGCCCCAACTCTATCCTAGCCCTAGGAGATACTAGGAGTCTCAGGCTGAGGGGGGGGGGGGGGAGACTAGGAGTCTCAGGCTGAGGGGGGGGGGGGGAGACTAGGAGTCTCAGGCTGAGGGGGGGGGGGGGGAGACTAGGAGTCTCAGGCTGAGGGGGGGGGGGGAGACTGGGAGTCTCAGGCTGAGGGGGGGGGGGGAGACTGGGAGTCTCAGGCTGAGGGGGGGGGGGAGACTGGGAGTCTCAGGCTGAGGGGGGGGGAGACTGGGAGTCTCAGGCTAAGGGAGGGGGGGACTGGGAGTCTCAGGCTAAGGGAGGGGGGGGACTGGGAGTCTCAGGCTGAGGGGGGGGGGAGACTGGGAGTCTCAGGCTGAGGGGGGGGGGAGACTGGGAGTCTCAGGCTGAGGGGGGGGGGAGACTGGGAGTCTCAGGCTGAGGGGGGGGGGAGACTGGGAGTCTCAGGCTGAGGGGGGGGGGAGACTGGGAGTCTCAGGCTGAGGGGGGGGGAGAGACTGGGAGTCTCAGGCTGAGGGGGGGGGAGAGACTGGGAGTCTCAGGCTGAGGGGGGGGGGAGAGACTGGGAGTCTCAGGCTGAGGGGGGGGGAGAGACTGGGAGTCTCAGGCTGAGGGGGGGGGAGACTAGGAGTCTCAGGCTGAGAGGGGGGAGACTGGGAGTCTCAGGCTGAGACGGGGGGAAGACTGGGAGTCTCAGGCTGAGAGGGGGGAAGACTGGGAGTCTCAGGCTGAGAGGGGGGGGGGAGACTGGGAGTCTCAGGCTGAGAGGGGGGGGGAGACTGGGAGTCTCAGGCTGAGAGGAGGGGGGCTGGGTGAGTCTCAGGCTGAGAGGTGGGGGCTGGGTGAGTCTCAGGCTGAGAGGTGGGGGCTGGGTGAGTCTCAGGCTGAGAGGGGGGGGGCTGGGTGAGTCTCAGGCTGAGAGGGGGGGGCTGGGTGAGTCTCAGGCTGAGAGGGGGGGGGGGGCTGGGTGAGTCTCAGGCTGAGAGGGGGGGGCTGGGTGAGTCTCAGGCTGAGAGGGGGGGGGCTGGGTGAGTCTCAGGCTGAGAGGGGGGGGCTGGGTGAGTCTCAGGCTGAGAGGGGGGGGGGCTGGGTGAGTCTCAGGCTGAGAGGGGGGGGGGCTGGGTGAGTCTCAGGCTGTGAGGGGGGGGGCTGGGTGAGTCTCAGGCTGAGAGGGGGGGGGGCTGGGTGAGTCTCAGGCTGAGAGGGGGGGGGGCTGGGTGAGTCTCAGGCTGAGAGGGGGGGGGGGCTGGGTGAGTCTCAGGCTGAGAGGGGGGGGGGGGCTGGGTGAGTCTCAGGCTGAGAGGGGGGGGGGGCTGGGTGAGTCTCAGGCTGAGAGGGGGGGGCTGGGGGAGTCTCAGGCTGAGAGGGGGGGGCTGGGTGAGTCTCAGGCTGAGAGGGGGGGGTGAGTCTCAGGCTGAGAGGGGGGGTGAGTCTCAGGCTGAGAGGGGGGGGGGCTGGGTGAGTCTCAGGCTGAGAGGGGGGGGCTGGGTGAGTCTCAGGCTGAGAGGGGGGGCTGGGTGAGTCTCAGGCTGAGAGGGGGGGGTGGGTGAGTCTCAGGCTGAGAGGGGGGGGGTGGGTGAGTCTCAGGCTGAGAGGGGGGGGTGGGTGAGTCTCAGGCTGAGAGGGGGGGTGAGTCTCAGGCTGAGAGGGGGGGCTGGGTGAGTCTCAGGCTGAGAGGGGGGGGGCTGGGTGAGTCTCAGGCTGAGAGGGGGGGGGGGGCTGGGTGAGTCTCAGGCTGAGAGGGGGGGGGGGGCTGGGTGAGTCTCAGGCTGAGACTGAGAGGGGGGGGCTGGGTGAGTCTCAGGCCGAGAGGAGGGGGGGGGGCTGGGTGAGTCTCAGGCTGAGGGGGGGGGGTGCTGGGTGAGTCTCAGGCTGAGGGGGGGGGGGGGGGCTGGGTGAGTCTCAGGCTGAGGGGGGGGGGGGCTGGGTGAGTCTCAGGCTGAGGGGGGGGGGCTGGGTGAGTCTCAGGCTGAGGGGGGGGGGTGCTGGGTGAGTCTCAGGCTGAGGGGGGGGTGGCTGGGTGAGTCTCAGGCTGAGGGGGGGGGGTGCTGGGTGAGTCTCAGGCTGAGGGGGGGGGGGTGCTGGGTGAGTCTCAGGCTGTCGCTGTGGTAACGTCACGAAGCGCTGAGTGTCCCAAGAACCCGATGTGTCGCAGAAATGACGTCACGTATCCCGAGTGCCCCTGCGGCTGAGGCCTAGTCAGCCTGGGTGGAAGTGTGAGAGTTGCACGGTGTGAGGGTAACTAGAGCTGGCTGCACAATGAGTACCATGTTCGCAGACACAGTGCTCATTGTCTTCATCTCAGTGTGCACCGCGCTGCTGGCGGAAGGTCAGTACCGACTGTCCCCCAGCTTAAGAGAGAGGGACGTGAGGTTGTTTGTTCTGTATAGAAAAGAGTGCAACACACCTGGGTGAGAGGGCTAGAGAACGCGGTGAGAGACATGCGAGTGGGAGATTCTCAGGGTGTGAAAGAGAGGGAGACTGTGAGTCTCAGGCTGTGACAGGGGGGGGAGAGACTGTGAGTCTCAGGCTGTGACAGGGGGGGAGACTGGAAGTCTCAGGCTGAGAGGGGGGGGGGGAGACTGGGAGTCTCAGGCTGAGAGGGGGGGGGGGGGACTGGGAGTCTCAGGCTGAGAGGGGGGGGGACTGGGAGTCTCAGGCTGAGGGGGGGGGGGAGACTGGGAGTCTCAGGCTGAGAGGGGGGGGGAGACTGGGAGTCTCAGGCTGAGGGGGGGGGGGAGACTGGGAGTCTCAGGCTGAGAGGGGGGGGAGACTGGGAGTCTCAGGCTGAGAGGGGGGAGACTGGGAGTCTCGGGCTGTGACAGGGGGAGACTGGGAGTCTCGGGCTGTGACAGGGGGAGACTGGGAGTCTCGGGCTGTGACAGGGGGAGACTGGGAGTCTCGGGCTGTGACAGGGGGAGACTGGGAGTCTCGGGCTGTGACAGGGGGAGACTGGGAGTCTCGGGCTGTGACAGGGGGAGACTGGGAGTCTCGGGCTGTGACAGGGGGAGACTGGGAGTCTCGGGCTGTGACAGGGGGAGACTGGGAGTCTCGGGCTGTGACAGGGGGAGACTGGGAGTCTCGGGCTGTGACAGGGGGAGACTGGGAGTCTCGGGCTGTGACAGGGGGAGACTGGGAGTCTCGGGCTGTGACAGGGGGAGACTGGGAGTCTCGGGCTGTGACAGGGGGAGACTGGGAGTCTCGGGCTGTGACAGGGGGAGACTGGGAGTCCCTGGCTGTGACAGGGGGAGACTGGGAGTCTCTGGGTCGGAGAGGTGGCCTGGGAATTTGGTGCAGGTGAGAAGCTGCTCAATACGAGAGGGAGCATCTTAGAGCATGATAAATAGTAAGTTGGGGACCTAGGCACGGCAAGTGTGATGCTGCAGAGTACTGATGTGATAGGAGAGCATGGGTAGCTGAAAAGCATTAAAGGGTAACTGTCTGTATGATGGTCAAGAGCAGGGCACTGTTGCAGAAGCTGATGATGCTTAGCTGCTGTGAATAGATATGGTACATGTGATGCACAGCATTATGTATTTACATTTAGTCTATGTAACACAATATCTCTTGTTATCAGTTTTCTAACCTTAGCTGTTCTTTCTGTTTGTCAACCCCTTTTAGGTATCACATGGGTCCTAGTTTACAGAACAGAAAAGTACAAGAGATTAAAGGCAGAAGTGGAAAAGCAAAGTAAAAAATGTATGTAAAGTGCACACAATTACTAACGTTCTTTTGTACTTTATTGCTGTATCCTTACAGGGACTTGTACAAATATATCTACATTTGTATACTGGCTGTTCTGTAATATACAACATTGTTTCTCAACCGCGGTCCTCATGTCGCCCCAACAGGCCAGGTTTTCATTATAGCTGAACCAGTGCACAGGTGAAATAATCAGCTTATGGGTAAGAACAGGTTAGTAACTATGGTTACTGCTCGGCTGATTACTTCACCTGTGTATTGGTTCAGCTATAATGTAAACCTGGCCTGTTGGGGCTACTTTAGGACCGCAGTTGGGAAACACTGATATACAAAATATGTCGCAAATGATTTTCTGAAATCTAAAAATGGAAGTGACAGAAAAAACATTTCCCAAATATTGTTCCATTAACATCCTGTTTTATGTTTGTGTTGTATTTGCAGCCATTAAAGTAAGGCATTTTATATATATATATAATCTGTGTTCTCCACAGCTGGGTGGATGCAGTGTAATATTTTATAAGAATATATAAATTTCTGTTACCCAAAGCACAAAATAATTACATATTTTAACACATTTATTTAATAATAATAATTTGTGCAATAAAAATTGAAAATTTTCATTATTAGCTCATTTTAGTTTAAATTTTAGTCAGGTGGTGCAGCCGCTAAAAAGGTCCTCGGGAGACCACTGCTATATTATACAGCAGCCAAGGTATAAATCCCAATTATCGACTTATACCGTTGTATGCAAACATTTGGGTACTCCTGATCAAATAGCATATTTTGCTTGATTTTCTAGGTGAAAAGAAGTGAACAAACCCAATAGTAACATAGTTCTGAAGACGTTTATGCACAGTCACTATGACAAGGCTCTACAAACCAGGGAGTCGCTGGCTCCTTACTTTTTGGGTTATTCTTTATATATCTGTAATATACAAATACCACTTTCTGGCTTCTACATTTTTAAACGGATTTGTCAACCCCTGTGGAATGGGTCTGAATCTTTAAAGTACTTTGGTGTGAGGCTTTTCACTGCTGCAAGATCCTTCAGAGAATAGTTTGACAATGTGTCTCATTAAAAGTAGTTCCCTAGTTTAGTTTATGTGAATGAGAGTCACTTACATTACAATATAATGCCCCAGAAAATAAGCTATTCATTTCTCTCCATGCTGGAAAGTTTTTAAGAATCTAGCCCTATATAGTGAAATTAAACAGAATGTTTGCTTTAAACTGTATACAGGTATACCCCGCTCAAACAGCAGGTTAGGGACCTGAGCCCCGCTGTAAAGTGAAAACCGCCTTAAAATGAAACAAGGCAGTTTTAGCTTTCTTTTCACTTGCCAATGTGTTTAAAGACTTGAAAACATGTTTGAAATAACAAATATTAGGGGTGCAATAGTGCTACGTTTAGTTTAACACTAGCACAGCACAGTATTCAATTAGTATTCAATAAATACTGTACCTGTAATATAGTGACAATTACTGTAGTAAAATTGCCAGACTATAGCACTGAGACACAGATTGCACTTTAATGCTGTAAACAGTGAACTAAGCATAACAAAATGGTGGCAGTCACTTTTCTCGCAATCTCACGATGATTACAGCACTGTTTCAAAATCCTTGGAGGTTAAACTTTAGCTCCACAAAGCGCTGTATTAGCGAAGCGCTGTAAAGTGAGGTATACCTGTATATCTCATTGTCCAGTTTGTTTAAAGGGACAGTAAAGTCATTATTAGACCTTCATGATTTAGTCAGAGAATACATACATCTTACAATTTACTTCTATAATTTAGTTTGCTTCCTTCTCTTGTTATCCTTTGCTGAAATGTTTATCTAGGAAAGTTCAGAAGTAACAAATAACCTAGGTTCTAGCTGCTGATTGGTGGCTGTGTGTGTGTGTATGTATGTATATGTATATATATATATATATATATATATATATATATATATATATATATATATATATATATATATATATATATATATATATATATATATATATATATATATATATATATATAATATACCGATTGTCATTGGCTCACCCATGTGTTTAGTTAGAAACCAGTAGTCACATTGCTGCTACTTCAACAAATGATACCATGAGAATGATGGAAATTATATAATAGAAGTAAACTGAACAGTTGTTTAAAATTGTATGTTCTGCCTAAATCATGAAATAAACATTTTGGGTTTGATGTCCCTTTAAATTCTTTCCTCTGTTGATAAACCTCTCCATGTATCTACTACCCTTTCTTCAAAGTAATACATTTAATAATGCCTTGCGTCTCCCCATCGTTTACATTTAATAATGCCTCGCGTCTCCCCATCGTTTACATTTAATAATGCCTCGCGTCTCCCCATCGTTTACATTTAATAATGCCTCGCGTCTCCCCATCGTTTACATTTAATAATGCCTCGCGTGTCCCCATCGTTTACATTTAATAATGCCTCGCGTGTCCCCATCGTTTACATTTAATAATGCCTCGCGTCTCCCCATCGTTTACATTTAATAATGCCTCGCGTCTCCCCATCGTTTACATTTAATAATGCCTCGCGTCTCCCCATCGTTTACATTTAATAATGCCTCGCGTCTCCCCATCGTTTACATTTAATAATGCCTCGCGTCTCCCCATCGTTACATTTAATAATGCCTCGCGTCTCCCCATCGTTACATTTAATAATGCCTCGCGTCTCCCCATCGTTACATTTAATAATGCCTCGCGTCTCCCCATCGTTTACATTTAATAATGCCTCGCGTCTCCCCATCGTTTACATTTAATAATGCCTCGCGTCTCCCCATCGTTTACATTTAATAATGCCTCGCGTCTCCCCATCGTTACATTTAATAATGCCTCGCGTCTCCCCATCGTTTACATTTAATAATGCCTCGCGTCTCCCCATCGTTTACATTTAATAATGCCTCGCGTCTCCCCATCGTTTACATTTAATAATGCCTCGCGTCTCCCCATCGTTTACATTTAATAATGCCTCGCGTCTCCCCATCGTTTACATTTAATAATGCCTCGCGTCTCCCCATCGTTTACATTTAGGTGTTTCTTTCCGTTAATTTGTATTTTGTCATATTTGTTTTTCACTTTTGAACCTCATTACATTCTGTGATGTGAATAAAGTCCCTTTTACATATATTCATGTAGATCATGTCATTTTAACAACTTTCCAATTTACTTCTTCAAATTTTCTTTGTTTTCTTGGTATCCCGAGTTGAAAAGCATGGACATAAGCTCAGGAGGGTGCACTTGTCTGCAGTACAATATGGCAGCAGTTTTGCAGGAATGTTATACATTTACAAGAGCAGCACTATTTCCTGCGGTGCTTCAGATGTGTACGCTACCTACCTAAGTATCTTCAATAAAGAATACCATGCAAAAAAAGCTAATTTTATAATAGAAGTAAATTGGAAACTTACTTTGTCTGAATCGCAAAAGAAACTTTTTGGGTTTCGTATCCATTTGTTATTTTGTAACGTTAAAGATAAGAATAACTAATATCCTATTCAGGACAAAATGTGACTGTACCCTCCTGTTTTTGTAGTGGAAAAGAAAAAAGAATCCATAACTGAATCTGCCGGACGCACGCAGAAGAAGAAAATAGGTAACAATATACTCTGTTGTTACTATATCCTTAATTATTTCTTAATATACAATTTGATTTCATGTCTTAAAATGTCATTATGCAAAATATGAATGTAATTTTAGTATCTAGTATGGAGATGTGCACAGCAGTACTGTACGCTTTTCTACATGACTATAGTTAACAGCAGAGCAAAAGGTGAGCTTCACGTCGTGAGTCAAAGGAGTAAAAAACATATTTTATTTAATATTACAGATGAGCTTCAAGCCTGACGTTTTATGCTGGAAAGTAGTTAAGCATGTAGTTTAAAGCTCTCTCTATGTTGTGTATGTATCTGTAGCCAGCCTGGTAGGTACAGTTGGTGGGTGTCAGTGTACGGTATATCTGTAGCCAGCCTGGTAGGTACAGTTGGTGGGTGTCAGTGTACGGTATATCTGTAGCCAGCCTGGTAGGTACAGTTGGTGGGTGTCAGTGTACGGTATATCTGTAGCCAGCCTGGTAGGTACAGTTGGTGGGTGTCAGTGTACGGTATATCTGTAGCCAGCCTGGTAGGTACAGTTGGTGGGTGTCAGTGTACCGTGTATCTGTAACCAGTCTGGTAGGTACAGTTGGTGGGTGTCAGTGTACCGTGTATCTGTAGCCAGTCTGGTAGGTACAGTTGGTGGGTGTCAGTGTACCATGTATCTGTAGCCAGCCTGGTAGGTACAGTTGGTGGGTGTCAGTGTACCGTGTATCTGTAGCCAGCCTGGTAGGTACAGTTGGTGGGTGTCAGTGTACAGTGTACCGTGTATCTGTAACCAGTCTGGTAGGTACAGTTGGTGGGTGTCAGTGTACCGTGTATCTGTAACCAGTCTGGTAGGTACAGTTGGTGGGTGTCAGTGTACCGTGTATCTGTAGCCAGCCTGGTAGGTACAGTTGGTGGGTGTCAGTGTACCATGTATCTGTAGCTAGCCTGGTAGGTACAGTTGGTGGGTGTTAGTGTACCGTGTATCTGTAGCCAGCCTTATAGGTACAGTTGGTGGGTGTCAGTGTACCATGTATCTGTAGCCAGCCTGGGAGGTACAGTTGGTGGGTGTCAGTGTACCGTGTATCTGTAGCCAGCCTGGGAGGTACAGTTGGTGGGTGTCAGTGTACCGTGTATCTGTAGCCAGCCTGGTAGGTACAGTTGGTGGGTGTCAGTGTACCGTGTATCTGTAGGTAGAGTTGGTGGGTGTCAGTGTACCGTGTATCTGTAGGTAGAGTTGGTAGGTGTCAGTGTACCGTGTATCTGTAGGTAGAGTTGGTAGGTGTCAGTGTACTGTGTATCTGTAGGTAGAGTTGGTAGGTGTCAGTGTACTGTGTATCTGTAGGTAGAGTTGGTAGTTGTCAGTGTACTGTGTATCTGTAGGTAGAGTTGGTAGGTGTCAGTGTACTGTGTATCTGTAGGTAGAGTTGGTAGGTGTCAGTGTACTGTGTATCTGTAGGTAGAGTTGGTAGGTGTCAGTGTACTGTGTATCTGTAGGTAGAGTTGGTAGGTGTCAGTGTACTGTGTATCTGTAGGTAGAGTTGGTAGGTGTCAGTGTACTGTGTATCTGTAGGTAGAGTTGGTGGGTGTCAGTGTAACGTGTATCTGTAGCCAGCGTGGTAGGTACAGTTGGTAGGTGTCAGTGTACCGTGTATCTGTAGGTAGAGTTGGTAGGTGTCAGTGTACCGTGTATCTGTAGCCAGTCTGGTAGGTACAGTTGGTGGGTGTCAGTGTACCGTGTATCTGTAGCCAGCCTGGGAGGTACAGTTGGTGGGTGTCAGTGTACCGTGTATCTGTAGCCAGCCTGGTAGGTACAGTTGGTGGGTGTCAGTGTACCGTGTATCTGTAGCCAGCCTGGTAGGTACAGTTGGTGGGTGTCAGTGTACCATGTATCTGTAGCCAGCCTGGGAGGTACAGTTGGTGGGTGTCAGTGTACCGTGTATCTGTAGCCAGCCTGGGAGGTACAGTTGGTGGGTGTCAGTGTACCGTGTATCTGTAGCCAGCCTGGTAGGTACAGTTGGTGGGTGTCAGTGTACCGTGTATCTGTAGGTAGAGTTGGTGGGTGTCAGTGTACCGTGTATCTGTAGGTAGAGTTGGTAGGTGTCAGTGTACCGTGTATCTGTAGGTAGAGTTGGTAGGTGTCAGTGTACTGTGTATCTGTAGGTAGAGTTGGTAGGTGTCAGTGTACTGTGTATCTGTAGGTAGAGTTGGTAGGTGTCAGTGTACTGTGTATCTGTAGGTAGAGTTGGTAGGTGTCAGTGTACTGTGTATCTGTAGGTAGAGTTGGTAGGTGTCAGTGTACTGTGTATCTGTAGGTAGAGTTGGTAGGTGTCAGTGTACTGTGTATCTGTAGGTAGAGTTGGTAGGTGTCAGTGTACTGTGTATCTGTAGGTAGAGTTGGTGGGTGTCAGTGTACCGTGTATCTGTAGCCAGCGTGGTAGGTACAGTTGGTAGGTGTCAGTGTACCGTGTATCTGTAGGTAGAGTTGGTGGGTGTCAGTGTACCGTGTATCTGTAGCCAGTCTGGTAGGTACAGTTGGTGGGTGTCAGTGTACCGTGTATCTGTAGCCAGTCTGGTAGGTACAGTTGGTGGGTGTCAGTGTACCGTGTATCTGTAGCCAGTCTGGTAGGTACAGTTGGTGGGTGTCAGTGTACCGTGTATCTGTAGCCAGTCTGGTAGGTACAGTTGGCGGGTGTCAGTGTACCGTGTATCTGTAGCCAGTCTGGTAGGTACAGTTGGTGGGTGTCAGTGTACCGTGTATCTGTAGCCAGTCTGGTAGGTACAGTTGGTGGGTGTCAGTGTACCGTGTATCTGTAGCCAGTCTGGTAGGTACAGTTGGTGGGTGTCAGTGTACCATATATCTGTAGACAGCTTGGTAGGTACAGTTGGTGGGTGTCAGTGTACCGTGTATCTGTAGACAGCTTGGTAGGTACAGTTGGTGGGTGTCAGTGTACCGTGTATCTGTAGCCAGCCTGGTAGGTACAGTTGGTGGGTGTCAGTGTACCGTGTATCTGTAGGTAGAGTTGGTGGGTGTCAGTGTACCGTGTATCTGTAGGTAGAGTTGGTAGGTGTCAGTGTACCGTGTATCTGTAGGTAGAGTTGGTAGGTGTCAGTGTACTGTGTATCTGTAGGTAGAGTTGGTAGGTGTCAGTGTACTGTGTATCTGTAGGTAGAGTTGGTGGGTGTCAGTGTACCGTGTATCTGTAGGTAGAGTTGGTAGGTGTCAGTGTACTGTGTATCTGTAGGTAGAGTTGGTAGGTGTCAGTGTACTGTGTATCTGTATGTATAGTTGGTGGGTGTCAGTGTACCGTGTATCTGTAGCCAGCGTGGTAGGTACAGTTGGTAGGTGTCAGTGTACCGTGTATCTGTAGGTAGAGTTGGTAGGTGTCAGTGTACCGTTTATCTGTAGATAGAGTTGGTAGGTGTCAGTGTACCGTGTATCTGTAGGTAGAGTTGGTGGGTGTCAGTGTACCGTGTATCTGTAGGTAGAGTTGGTGGGTGTCCGTGTACCGTGTATCTGTAGCCAGTCTGGTAGGTACAGTTGGTGGGTGTCAGTGTACCGTGTATCTGTAGCCAGTCTGGTAGGTACAGTTGGTGGGTGTCAGTGTACCATATATCTGTAGACAGCTTGGTAGGTACAGTTGGTGGGTGTCAGTGTACCGTGTATCTGTAGCCAGCCTGGTAGGTACAGTTGGTGGGTGTCAGTGTACCGTGTATCTGTAGCCAGTCTGGTAGGTACAGTTGGTGGGTGTCAGTGTACCATATATCTGTAGACAGCTTGGTAGGTACAGTTGGTGGGTGTCAGTGTACCGTGTTTTTCTTATTGTATTTTTGTTAAACATTTTTTGTTCTTGTATTTTTCGGTTTGTCAGACAATGTCAGTTTGTCTAGGTAGTCAGGCAGTCAGAGGTGTCTGCATATCAGTTTTGATAGTAACATTGTGATTTGTGCCATCTTTTAAGGAACATTAAACTGCTGGGTACAACTACAGTAGCAAGGTTACTACTCACTATGCTACTGGAGGATAAACAATATCATTGGTGTGTGTATCTGTGATGTCAGTAAGCCAGGCTGCAGGGTGAGTGCATGTGTCTGTATAGTCAGTAAGGTAAGACTGCAGGGTGTGTGTATCTCTGATGCTAGTAAGCAAGGCAGCTGGGTTTGTGTATTTCTGTATAGTTAGTAAGCCAGGCTACAGGGCACATTTCTCTCTGTATAATCAGTAAGGCTGCAGGTTGTGTTTCTGTGTAGTCAGTAAGCCAGGCGGCAGGGTGTGTTTCTGTGTAGTCAGTAAGCCAGGCTGCAGGTTGTGTGTTTCTGTATAATCCAGTAAGGTAAGGCTGCAGGGTGTGTTTCTGTGTAGTCAGTAAGCCAGGCTGCAGGTTGTGTGTTTCTGTATAATCCAGTAAGGTAAGGCTGCAGGGTGTGTTTCTGTGTAGTCAGTAAGCCAGGCTGCAGGTTGTGTGTTTCTGTATAATCCAGTAAGGTAAGGCTGCAGGGTGTGTTTCTGTGTAGTCAGTAAGCCAGGCTGCAGGTTGTGTGTTTCTGTATAATCCAGTAAGGTAAGGCTGCAGGGTGTGTTTCTGTGTAGTCGGTAAGCCAGGCTGCAGGTTGTGTGTTTCTGTGTAGTCACTAAGCCAGGCTGCAGGTTCTGTGTTTCTTTGTAATCAGTAAGTTAAGGCTGCAGGGTGTGTTTCTGTGTAATCAGTAAGCCAGGTGGCAGGGTGTGTGTATCTGTGTAGTCGGTAAGCCAGGCGGCAGGGTGTGTGTATCTGTGTAGTCGGTAAGCCAGGCGGCAGGGTGTGTGTATCTGTGTAGTCGGTAAGCCAGGCGGCAGGGTGCGTGTATCTGTGTAGTCGGTAAGCCAGGCGGCAGGGTGTGTGTATCTGTGTAGTCGGTAAGCTAGGCGGCAGGGTGTGTGTATCTGTGTAGTCGGTAAGCCAGGCGGCAGGGTGCGTGTATCTGTGTAGTCGGTAAGCCAGGCGGCAGGGTGTGTGTATCTGTGTAGTCGGTAAGCCAGGCGGCAGGGTGTGTGTATCTGTGTAGTCGGTAAGCCAGGCGGCAGGGTGTGTGTATCTGTGTAGTCGGTAAGCCAGGCGGCAGGGTGTGTGTATCTGTGTAGTCGGTAAGCCAGGCGGCAGGGTGCGTGTATCTGTGTAGTCGGTAAGCCAGGCGGCAGGGTGTGTGTATCTGTGTAGTCGGTAAGCTAGGCGGCAGGGTGTGTGTATCTGTGTAGTCGGTAAGCCAGGCGGCAGGGTGCGTGTATCTGTGTAGTCGGTAAGCCAGGCGGCAGGGTGTGTGTATCTGTGTAGTCGGTAAGCCAGGCGGCAGGGTGTGTGTATCTGTGTAGTCGGTAAGCCAGGCGGCAGGGTGTGTGTATCTGTGTAGTCGGTAAGCCAGGCTGCAGGGTGTGTGTATCTGTGTAGTCGGTAAGCCAGGCGGCAGGGTGTGTGTATCTGTGTAGTCGGTAAGCCAGGCGGCAGGGTGTGTGTATCTGTGTAGTCGGTAAGCCAGGCGGCAGGGTGTGTGTATCTGTGTAGTCGGTAAGCCAGGCGGCAGGGTGTGTGTATCTGTGTAGTCGGTAAGCCAGGCGGCAGGGTGTGTGTATCTGTGTAGTCGGTAAGCCAGGCGGCAGGGTGTGTGTATCTGTGCAGTCGGTAAGCCAGGCGGCAGGGTGTGTGTATCTGTGTAAGTACATTGCTCCTTTAAATACCTAGTATGTATTCTAGCTTTTACAACAAAAGCAGGTGAAGTAATAAATGTTCCTTTTAATAAATAAGATACCTTGATAAAGATTTTATTAGCCAATGGCCCAGAAATCACAAACATTTAATTCGTTTTGGTTACCGTTTTGCTGGTTTGATAACTCAATATAAATAATATATAACCATTTGCTGAGAAATGGAGCATCTTATATACAAGTAAAATGTATTTATTTCAGAGCGACAAGAAGAGAAGCTGAAGAACAATAACCGAGACCTGTCTATGGTAAGTGCAGCTGCGGAACGGTCACTTGCCCTGCTCACCTGACTGCCACAAAGTCCTCTCCCTTATTGTAGTGGTCAATTAGACACATTGTTAGAGAGGCTGCAAGGATGGGGAGATCAGAGGTATAAACACAAAAATAAAGTAGCACTTAAAGGAATAGTCTAGTCAAAATTAAACTGTCACGATTCAGATAGAGCATGCAATTTTAAGCAACTCTCTAATTTACTTCTATTATCAATTTTTCTTCGTTCTCTTGGTATCTTTATTTTAAAAAGCAAGACTGTAAGCATAGGAGCCGGCCCATTCTAATAAAGATACCAAGAGAACAAAGAAAAATTGATAATAGGAGTAAATTAGAGAGTTGCTTAAAATTGCTGCTCTATCTGAATCATGAAAGTTTAATTTTAACGACACTATCCCTTTAAGTTTACAGTGGAGATAAACTGAGCAAGTTCAGATGATAAAGCTACGGGTGAAACACATCAGGGCATTTTAAAAGTTAATTGAAACGCTATTTGGGAGCTGTGAGTTTAGGGCACCTGGGAAAGGGGAATCATTTGACAGGTTCGTCTCTGTACTTTATGATACTTTTGTAATAATATCTCATTTACACATTCTGTAATACAAAGCATTTTTCTTTGTCCCTTTAAGGTCCGTATGAAGTCCATGTTTGCCATTGGATTTTGTTTTACAGCATTGATGGGCATGTTCAACTCTATGTAAGTCTTATCATATTAAACAGCTTCCTATCATAAATAACTTTCTGCCTTCTGTGATCACTTTTTGTTATCCATTTTTAATAACGTCTCAAGGCCTCCAAATGGCCACTTTACAACAAAGACTGTGTGCTTAGTATAATATAGTATTTGTACCTGTATCCTGACCCCCCCCCCCCCGATTGCCAAGAAAATACATCAACTAGAGTTAAAATGTAAAACTCAGCATTTCTCATGGTTGATTTAAATAAGATTCTTGATGTTATCACAGGCGTATAGCAGGATGTAAGTCAATGAACCTGGATTTTCTGTGTAGTTCAGAGAAATGTTTAAAAAAAATAGCTTCCTTCTCTTGTTATCCTTTGCTGAAACATTTATCTTGGTAAGCTCAGGAGCAGCAAAGAACCTAGGTTCTAGCTGCTGATTGGTGGCTGCCAATATATACCGATTGTCATTGGATCACCCATGTGTTTAGTTAGAAACCAGTGGTGCAATGCTGCTGCTTCAACAAATGATCCCAAGCAAATTTGATAATAGAAATAAACTTTAAAGTTGTTTAAAATTCTAGGTTCTACCTAAATCATGAAAAAACATGTTTGGGTTTTGTGTCCCTTTTAAATCACATACTAATGAATAGCAGTATAACTGATTATATCTATTATTAGTTCTTACAAATAACAATTTAGTTACAGACTTCCACAACACCTTTTCATTTTTAAACAAAATATTTTTTTCCACCAAACGCTCGGTATTTACAAATAGCTCTGTTTTGAGTGTTTTCCAGTTTACAAGCGTCATGCAGTGTGTGAGGTTAGATTGGTGTAAGGCATATAACACTGATAGACGATAGGATGTGGGCTAATTGCCATCTGCATCTACCGGCCTTCCTTCCTGAGCGCGTTGCCAGGTCTGCTACAGCCTTCAAGAAAAGCCAACTGCCACACGTTTCCTAACCAGACAGGAAGCTCCAGCACTCAGGCACCCTGAGACCAGAAGCACCTGCTAACAGCCAGCGTTGGGAAAAGGAACAGCAGCAACATCTCACTGCACCTCTGCCGGAGTCGCAGGAGCAGACTTGTCGTTGTCGGGAATCACATGGTGTTGGCTGCTTAAAGTTTTTTTTTTTAGAAGGAAGTTTCTGTTTAAATTCCATCTTTTGATCAGAACATTCAGCCTCACAGACTGGCTTATTCTTTATATGGTTTTCCTATCAAAAAATGTAAATTGTTTACAACAGGCAAGTGCTTTTTTACGCCAAGGTTACTTATTTTGAACCCTGTGTAGTAGCCGACATTACAGCATCTCAGCTTTATCTTCCTGCAGGATTAATGACTACATTTACTGAAAATCTAGTAATGGTGCATTTGCAGCAACCAATACTGCATGTGGTCGTGTAAAATACGTGTTAACATAATAGATCTGACTGGAAAAAAATAGCCCGACTTTACCCTTAATTTGTGTTTTTACTTTTTTATTTTTTTACTTAACTCTTGCTTTTGACCAGAAAACCTACATTTTCACCCTCTTCAGTAGGCTCATGGGAATGATTGAACAACTGTATTTATAGTCAAATTAAAAGCCTTAAGTTAGTGATTCTTTAAAAAAATAAAGCAAGTCCATCAGTTTAAAGTTTATTTTTTCAATTGATCATCTTGTATTGGTTGTGTCAGGCTACTGGTAGTCATATGAGTGTTTTACATTGATTTTCTATCCTACAGAGCAGTATGTGCACTTCCTGTTAGTATCAAAATAAACAACTTTATTTAAAATGATGTATGTAAACAGTTTTCATATGCATGATAGTTTTTTTATAGTTTGATGTAGATTTGAAACCAAAAGTAGCAGATTTTAACCCTTTATGTGACATAAAAATGGTTTATAATGCTAGAAAGTACATCATTTTCTAGCATATGAAGCCTGATTTAAAATGTATTAATTCAAGAAAATACTAGATGTTCCAAATATTATTCAGACTTTTGCTAGTGGGTAATTTTTAACCCATGAGTCAGATGATACGTGGCATGTAGCCAGGTGATACGTGCAAGAAGAAACCCAAACATGTTTTTTTCTTACAAAGCATACAGTTGTAATTAAAGGGACACTAAACCCAATTTTTTTCTTTCATGTTTCAGGTAGAGAATAAAATTTTAAATAACATTCCAATTTACTTATATTATCTAATTTGCTTAATTATTTAGATATCCTAGAAATACCCAATGTTTACATGTTCTTTGCTTTTTTTGTAAGTTATAGGGCCATAAATACAAGTAGCACTTTGCTATTTCCAAACCATTTTTTTTTTCAAGATTAGCGCTAGTTACATTAGAACACTAATATCTTTCAGGAATCCCTGAATATCTATTGACATGTATATATTTTTTTTTTAGTAAACATCCCAAAGTATTGATCTAGGCCAATTTTGGTATATTTCATGCCACCATTTCACCGCCAAATGCGATCAAATACAAAAAATCGTTCACTTTTTCACAAATTTTTTCACAAACTTTTGGTTTCTCACTGAAATTATTTACAAACAGCTTGTGCAATTATGGCATAAATGATTGTAAATTTTTCTTTGGGATCCCCTTTGTTCAGAAATAGCAGACATATATGGCTTTGGTGTTGCTTTTTGGTAATTAGAAGGATGCTAAATGCCACTGTGCACCACACGTGTATTATGCCCAGCAGTAAAGGGGTTAATTAGGGAGCATGTAGGGAGCTTTTTGGGGTAATTTTAGCTTTAGTGTAGTGTAGTAGACAACCCCAAGTAATGATCTAGGCCCATTTTGGTATATTTCATGCCACCATTTCACCGCCAATTGCGATCAAATTAAAAAAAAAGTTAAATTTTTCACAATTTTAGGTTTCTCACTGAAATCATTTACAAACAGCTTGTGCAATTATGGCACAAATTGTTGTAAATGCTTCTCTGGGATCCCCTTTGTTCAGAAATAGCAGACATATATGGCTTTGGCGTTGCTTTTTGGTACTTAGAAGGCCGCTAAATGCCGCTGCGCATCACACGTGTATTATAGCTAGCAGTGAAGGGGTTAATTAGGAAGTTTGTAGGGAGCTTGCAGGGTTAATTTTAGCTTTAGTGTAGAGATCAGCCTCCCACCTGACACATCAGACCCCCTGATCCCTCCCAAACAGCTCCCTTCCCTCCCCCACCCCACAATTGTCCCCGCCATCTTAAGTACTGGCAGCAACTCTGCCAGTACTAAAATAAAATATATATTTAGGCTTTTTGGGGGTTTTTTTTAAGCATATTTACATATGCTGCTGTGTAGGAGCCCCCCTTAGCCCCCAACCTGGCTGATCCCCCACCAAACAGCTGTCTAACCCTCCCCCTCTGCCTTAATGGCCGCCATCTTGGGTACTGGCAGCTGTCTGCCAGTACCCAGTTTATAAAAAAAACAGTTGATTTTTTTATTTTTTCCCCATTTTCTGTAGTGTAGCTCCCCTACCCACCAAAGAACAAACCCCCACCCCCTCCTAGATACCTTTGACTGTTTTTTTTTAAAAAAAATAAAAAGCTTTACACAAACTTTTAGAACAGTCTTTTCTGTAGTGTAGCAGCTCCCGCCCCATGCACGCGCCCGCCCGACGTGCACGCGCGCGCGCCTGTGCGCGCCCCCGTCCCCGATCCCGCCCCCCTCTACATTACCCGGCCCATCGATGGCCGCCCACCCGCCTCCCAAGTCAGCTCCCACCCACCAACGTTACCGGCCACCGATGTCCGGTGCAGAGAGGGCCACAGAGTGGCTCTCTCTGCACCGGATGGCCATTTAAGGTTATTGCAGGATGCCTCCATATCGAGGCATCACTGCAATAACCGGAAAGCAGCTGCAAGCGAGCAGGATCGCTTCCAGCTGCTTTCCACACCGAGGACGTGCAGGGTACGTTCTCAGGCATTAACTGCCTTTTTTCTGAGGACGTACCCTGCACGTCCTCGGTCGTTAAGGGGTTAAGTTTCTAATTTCTATTATCCATTTGCTTTGTTCCCATGATATTCTTTGTTGAAGACATACCTTGGTAGGTGTCTGGAGCACTATGTAGCAGGAAATAGTGCTGCTATCTAGTGATCTTGCAAAGTTACTCCCATATAGTGCTTCAGACACTTGCACATTCCTGAGCTTTTCAACAAGACACCAAGAGAACTAAGAAACATTAATAGTAGTAAATTAGAAAGCTGTTTAACCCTCTTAGGACAGACGCATCCCTTCAGTTCGGATCATAAACAAGAAAGGAAGCACATGATAGTGACTATGGTCATGTGATTAAAAAACAGCACTCACTGTCCGAGTTTCTAGACCAGTCCCCCAGTCGGATCATTTGGTGATTGTACACAGAAAGGGAGCAGGATGTCACAAACGTTAGGGCATTCTATGCCGTCCTAAGGGCGTTTTTAGACCCCAGTGTATTTAGGGCGGCATGGAACACCCTTAGGGCATCCAGGGGTTAAAATTGTATGCACTGTCTTAATCATGAATAAAACAAATGGGTTTCATTTCCATTTTTAAGTTTAGAAGTAAAAATACTTAAATATATATTTTTTTCATGTACAATACATAGTTTGTAAACCTCCCTTTTGTACATGAATGAGTCGGTATGATTAAGATGACTCAGCTGTGTAGTTTTTAATTGTTGTGATGTTTTAACCAATATACTGTAACAAACGTACAGCAAAGGAAATGTTCACGGTTTTTACATTTAGTTATTACTGGTATATACAGTGTGAGCTGGAAATGTACTGATCGTGTTTTCTGCTTTTGGACTCTAATAGATTTGATGGGCGCGTAGTGGCAAAGCTTCCCTTTGTTCCCCTCTCTTACATTCAGGGGCTATCCCACAGGAACCTGCTGGGGGAAGATTACACAGACTGCTCCTTCATCTTCCTGTATATCCTGTGCACCATGTCCATCCGCCAGGTAAGTCTGGGCTTTGTTAGCATTAACCCTTTCAATGAGAGGAGTGTCCTGGTGGCCATTTCTGCATGCTACCTGTGAGTTAGGGATGTGCTCCAAACGTTTGTTTGAAAGTGATTAGCGGAGTGAACAGTGCACCTATTGTGAGATGAGCAGGAGTTTAAGTACTGACAAAAGCTGGTCTAGCACAGAAAAGCTTCTGGGTAGGAGGGCCACATACAATTGCAGGGTTACATGTAGCATATCACTGGCCAGTGCATTCTCTGATATTTACTAGCCATTTTACTATTTCTGCAGGTGTACTTGGTAATTACCACATACTAAATTAATGTACCCACCGAGTGTGAAACGAACCTGAATACATTAACACCACATTTGCCGCTAATGTTTTAACCCCATCATTTGCTCTTTTTGGAGGAGCCAAACTGGACTTGTTACTGGATTAGACGAGGATAGTTACTGTTTGTAGAATTCCATTGTATCCCATCTACTGAGGCTAATTAGGGACATAGATATGGCAAGGTTAGGCTTGTCAAGTCAGTGATGTGTGTTTCCAATTCTCAGAGCTGAAAAATCCAAAAGTTAAATTACAGGAAAAGGTGGCAAATAAATGTTTATATGTTTTTGTTTTCATGCATATTTATTTTATTTTACAACCCAAAAGTACTCCATAGCCCCCTTTTTTTTGTGTGAAGCAGTAATTTGCTACCATGTATTATCAGATAAACACACAAAGTTTAATAATAGGCCTAGAGCTTTGCCAGTGAGGTTGGTTTAATTAACGGGCAGTAAAGTCAAAATTAAACTTTAAAGGGACACTGAAGGGAAAAAAAACTTTGCATTAATCAAATAAATGCGGCTAAACAATACACTTGTTAATGCACTCTTTGTTTCAAATATTTACCGTTTTGCTGCAATCGTTGTGAGAATCTCCCTAGATTTAAAGAGCAAGTTGTTATTTAAATCAGCTAACTCCTCCCATCTTATCAGTGTTTAGACACAGGCATTGTATTTCAACTGAGTTCACAGCTTTTAGGCTCCATCAGATAATCCCTATTCACTTTTGCATTTTATAAAAAAAACAAATATAGATACAGCCATAAAAGGAAGTGTGTGGGGGAGTTAGAGCTTTAGAATTCAGAAACTAAAAAGAAAGGGTTAATGGCGAGGCACTGCTGTATAAATTTGCAGGTAAAGTAATTAAAGTACATATTATATGTTGTCCCTTTCCCAACTTGTTTTGTTTCCCCTTTAATATAACAGTGTCAGCACAGCCAATAACAGGTGATGCCACGTGCCCCAGACACTAGATACAGAGTGTGCTGCTCCTATTGCTGGGAATGTGAAACATAAATATTTATGGTTTACTGTCTCCTTAAAACCTGCTATTTTATTTTTAAATAATGATTCCATAAGTTTAGAATTAGAGATAATCACAGGGACATAAAAGCGCAAAAAGAAAATGTTTTATGTGTTAGAATGTTTGTTTCTTCTGTTATGTGTGATCAGTCCACGGGTCATCATTACTTCTGGGATATAACTCCTCCCCAACAGGAAATGCAAGAGGATTCACCCAGCAGAGCTGCATATAGCTCCTCCCCTCTACGTCACTCCCAGTCATTCTCTTGCACCCAACGACTAGATAGGATGTGTAAGAGGACTATGGTGATTATACTTAGTTTTTATAACTTCAATCAAAAGTTTGTTATTTTACAATAGCACCGGAGCGTGTTATTGCCTCTCTGGCAGAGTTTGAAGAAGAATCTACCAGAGTTTTTACTATGATTTTAACCGGAGTAGTTAAGATCATATTGCTGTTTCTCGGCCATCTGAGGGAGGTAAAAGCTTCAGATCAGGGGACAGCGGGCAGATGAATCTGCATTGAGGTATGTAGCAGTTTTTATTTTCTGAATGGAATTGATGAGAAAATCCTGCCATACCGTTATAATGACATGTATGTATACTCTACACTTCAGTATTCTGGGGATGGTACTTCACTGGAATTACTCTGTAAAAGGTACATTAAACCTTTTAATAGGTATTTATTATGTTAAACGTTTTTGCTGGAATGTAGAATCGTTTGCATTTTCTGAGGTACTGAGTGAATAAATGTTTGGGCATTATTTTTCCACTTGGCAGTTGCTTGTTTTAATTGTGACAGTTTCTTTTCTCTCTCACTGCTGTTGTGTGAGGGGGAGGGGCCGTTTTTGGCGCTCTTTGCTACGCATCAAAAATTTCCAGTCAGTTACTCTTGTATTTCCTGCATGATCCGGTTCATCTCTAACAGAACTCAGGGGTCTTCAAACTTCTTTGAAGGGAGGTAGATTCTCTCAGCAGAGCTGTGAGACTTATATATTGACTGTGATTAAAAACGTTGCTCTGTAATTTTATGTTTCAAATTTAATTATTGTTACTTTACTAATGGGAACAAACCTTTGCTAAAAGTTGTGTTATTTTCAAGGATTGATGCTATAACTGTTTTTCAGTTCATTATTTCAACTGTCATTTAATCGTTTAGTGCTTCTTTGAGGCACAGTACGTTTTTGTTAAATAAGATTGTAACCAAGTTGCAAGTTTATTTGCTAGTGTGTTAAACATGTCTGATTCAGAGGAAGATACCTGTGTCATTTGTTCCAATGCCAAGGTGGAGCCCAATAGAAATTTATGTACTAACTGTATTGATGCTACTTTAAATAAAAGCCAATCTGTACAAATTGAACAAATTTCACCAAACAGCGAGGGGAGAGTTATGCCGACTAACTCGCCTCACGTGTCAGTACCTGCATCTCCCGCCCGGGAGGTGCGTGATATTGTGGCGCCTAGTACATCTGGGCGGCCATTACAGATAACATTACAAGATATGGCTACTGTTATGACTGAAGTTTTGGCTAAATTACCAGAACTAAGAGGCAAGCGTGATCACTCTGGGGTGAGAACAGAGTGCGCTGATAATACTAGAGCCATGTCTGATACTGCGTCACAGCTTGCAGAGCATGAGGACGGAGAGCTTCATTCTGTCGGTGACGGTTCTGATCCAAACAGATTGGATTCAGATATTTCAAATTTTAAATTTAAATTGGAGAACCTCCGTGTATTACTAGGGGAGGTTTTAGCGGCTCTTAATGATTGTAACACTGTTGCAATACCAGAGAAATTGTGTAGGTTGGATAAATACTTTGCGGTACCGGCGAGTACTGACGTTTTTCCTATACCTAAGAGACTAACTGAAATTGTTACTAAGGAGTGGGATAGACCCGGTGTGCCGTTCTCACCCCCTCCAATATTTAGAAAGATGTTTCCAATAGACGCCACCACACGGGACTTATGGCAAACGGTCCCTAAGGTGGAGGGAGCAGTTTCTACTTTAGCTAAGCGTACCACTATCCCGGTGGAGGATAGCTGTGCTTTTTCAGATCCAATGGATAAAAAATTAGAGGGTTACCTTAAGAAAATGTTTGTTCAACAAGGTTTTATATTGCAACCCCTTGCATGCATCGCGCCGATTACGGCTGCGGCAGCATTTTGGATTGAGTCTCTGGAAGAGAACCTTAGTTCAGCTACGCTGGACGACATTACGGACAGGCTTAGAGTCCTTAAACTAGCTAATTCATTCATTTCGGAGGCCGTAGTACATTTAACCAAACTTACGGCTAAGAACTCAGGATTCGCCATTCAGGCACGTAGGGCGCTGTGGCTAAAATCCTGGTCAGCTGATGTAACTTCTAAGTCCAAATTACTTAATATACCTTTCAAGGGGCAAACTTTATTTGGGCCCGGTTTGAAAGAAATTATCGCTGACATTACAGGAGGTAAGGGCCACGCCCTGCCTCAAGACAAAGCCAAACCTAAGGCTAGACAGTCTAATTTTCGTCCCTTTCGGAATTTCAAAGCAGGAGCAGCACCAACTTCCACTGCACCAAAACAGGAAGGAGCTGTTGCTCGTTACAGACAAGGCTGGAAACCTAACCAGTCCTGGAACAAGGGCAAGCAGGCCAGGAAACCTGCTGCTGCCCCTAAGACAGCATGAATCGAGGGCCCCCGATCCGGGACCGGATCTAGTGGGGGGCAGACTCTCTCTCTTTGCCCAGGCTTGGGCAAGAGATGTTCAGGATCCCTGGGCGCTAGAGATCATATCTCAGGGATACCTTCTAGACTTCAAATTCTCTCCCCCAAGAGGGAGATTTCATCTGTCAAGGTTGTCAACAAACCAGATAAAGAAAGAAGCGTTTCTACGCTGTGTACAAGATCTGTCATTAATGGGAGTGATCCATCCGGTTCCGCGGTCGGAACAAGGACAAGGGTTTTACTCAAACCTGTTTGTGGTTCCCAAAAAAGAGGGAATTTTCAGGCCAATCTTGGATTTAAAGATCCTAAACAAATTCCTAAGAGTTCCATCGTTCAAAATGGAAACTATTCGGACAATCTTACCCATGATCCAAAAGGGTCAGTACATGACCACAGTGGATTTAAAGGATGCTTACCTTCACATACCGATTCACAAAGATCATTACCGGTATCTAAGGTTTGCCTTCTTAGACAGGCATTACCAGTTTGTAGCTCTTCCATTCGGATTGGCTACGGCTCCAAGAATCTTCACAAAGGTTCTGGGTGCCCTTCTGGCGGTACTAAGACCGCGAGGAATTTCGGTAGCTCCGTACCTAGACGACATTCTGATACAAGCTTCAAGCTTTCAAACTGCCAAGTCTCATACAGAGTTAGTTCTGGCATTTCTAAGGTCGCATGGATGGAAAGTGAACGAAAAGAAGAGTTCTCTCTTTCCTCTCACAAGCGTTCCATTCTTGGGGACTCTTATAGATTCTGTAGAAATGAAGATTTATCTGACAGAAGACAGATTAACAAAGCTTCTAAATGCATGCCGTGTCCTTCATTCCATTCAACTCCCGTCAGTAGCTCAATGCATGGAGGTGATCGGCTTAATGGTAGCAGCAATGGACATAGTACCCTTTGCACGTCTACATCTCAGACCGCTGCAATTGTGCATGCTGAGTCAGTGGAATGGGGATTACTCAGACTTGTCCCCTACTCTGAATCTGGATCAAGAGACCAGAAACTCTCTTCTATGGTGGCTTTCTCGGCCACATCTGTCCAGGGGGATGCCATTCAGCAGGCCGGACTGGACAATTGTAACAACAGACGCCAGCCTACTAGGTTGGGGCGCTGTCTGGAATTCTCTGAAGGCTCAGGGACAATGGAATCAGGAGGAAAGTCTCCTACCAATAAACATTCTGGAATTGAGAGCAGTTCTCAATGCCCTTCTGGCTTGGCCCCAGTTAAAAACTCGGGGGTTCATCAGGTTTCAGTCGGACAACATCACGACTGTAGCTTACATCAACCATCAAGGAGGGACAAGAAGCTCCCTAGCAATGATGGAAGTATCAAAGATAATTCGCTGGGCAGAGTCTCACTCTTGCCACCTGTCAGCAATCCACATCCCGGGAGTGGAGAACTGGGAGGCGGATTTCTTGAGTCGCCAGACTTTTCATCCGGGGGAGTGGGAACTTCATCCGGAGGTCTTTGCCCAAATACTTCGACGTTGGGGCAAACCAGAGATAGATCTCATGGCGTCTCGCCAGAACGCCAAACTTCCTCGCTACGGGTCCAGATCCAGGGATCCGGGAGCGATTCTGATAGATGATTTGACAGCACCTTGGAACTTCGGGATGGCTTATGTGTTTCCACCCTTCCCGCTGCTTCCTCGATTGATTGCCAAAATCAAACAGGAGAGAGCATCAGTGATTCTAATAGCGCCTGCATGGCCACGCAGGACTTGGTATGCAGATCTAGTGGACATGTCATCCTGTCCGCCTTGGTCTCTACCTCTAAGACAGGACCTTCTGATACAGGGTCCATTCAAACATCAAAATCTAACTTCTCTGAAGCTGACTGCTTGGAAATTGAACGCTTGATTTTATCAAAACGTGGTTTTTCTGAGTCGGTTATTGATACCCTGATACAGGCTAGGAAGCCTGTTACCAGAAGGATTTACCATAAGATATGGCGTAAATACCTATACTGGTGCGAATCCAAAGGTTACTCCTGGAGTAAGGTTAGGATTCCTAGGATATTGTCCTTTCTACAAGAAGGTTTAGAAAAGGGTTTATCGGCTAGTTCATTAAAGGGACAGATCTCAGCTCTGTCCATCTTGTTGCACAGGCGTCTGTCAGAAAATCCAGACGTCCAGGCCTTTTGTCAGGCTTTAGCTAGAATCAAGCCTGTGTTTAAAACTGTTGCTCCGCCATGGAGTCTAAACCTTGTTCTTAACGTTCTACAAGGAGTTCCGTTTGAACCCCTTCATTCCATTGATATAAAGTTGTTATCTTGGAAAGTGTTATTTTTAATGGCTATTTCTTCGGCTCGGAGAGTCTCTGAGTTATCAGCTTTACATTGTGATTCTCCTTATTTGATTTTTCATTCAGATAAGGTAGTTCTGCGTACTAAACCTGGGTTCTTACCTAAGGTAGTCACTAACAGGAACATCAATCAAGAGATCGTGGTTCCTTCCCTGTGCCCGAATCCTTCTTCAAAGAAGGAACGTCTTCTACACAATCTGGATGTAGTTCGTGCCCTCAAGTTCTACTTGCAGGCAACTAAGGATTTTCGACAAACGTCTTCCCTGTTTGTCGTGTACTCTGGTCAGAGGAGAGGTCATAAGGCTTCGGCTACCTCTCTCTCCTTCTGGCTTCGTAGCATAATTCGTTTAGCCTATGAGACTGCTGGACAGCAGCCTCCTGAAAGAATTACAGCTCACTCTACTAGAGCTGTGGCTTCCACTTGGGCCTTTAAGAATGAGGCCTCTGTTGAACAGATTTGCAAGGCTGCAACTTGGTCTTCGCTTCATACTTTTTCCAAATTTTACAAATTTGACACTTTTGCTTCTTCGGAGGCTATTTTTGGGAGAAAGGTTCTTCAGGCAGTGGTTCCTTCTGTATAATGAGCCTGCCTATCCCTCCCGTCATCCGTGTACTTTTGCTTTGGTATTGGTATCCCAGAAGTAATGATGACCCGTGGACTGATCACACATAACAGAAGAAAACATAATTTATGCTTACCTGATAAATTCCTTTCTTCTGTTGTGTGATCAGTCCACGGCCCGCCCTGTTTTTTAAGGCAGGTAAATATTTTTTAAATTATACTCCAGTCACCACTTCACCCTTGGTTTCTCCTTTCGCGTTGATTCTTGGTCGAATGACTGGGAGTGACGTAGAGGGGAGGAGCTATATGCAGCTCTGCTGGGTGAATCCTCTTGCATTTCCTGTTGGGGAGGAGTTATATCCCAGAAGTAATGATGACCCGTGGACTGATCACACAACAGAAGAAAGGAATTTATCAGGTAAGCATAAATTATGTTTTTATTTTTGCACTCTTGCTTGTATACAACCTTTTGTTGTTTTAAAAGATAGATAATGCCTTAATTACCCATTCCCCAGTTTTGCATAACCAACAGTTATAATACGCGTTTTACCTCTGTAATTGCCTTGTATCTAAGCCTCTGCAAACTGCTCCCCTTATTTCAGTTCTTTTGACAGACTTGCATTTTAGCCAATCAGTGCTCACTCCTCTGTAAATTCACGTGCATGAGATCAATGTTATCTATGTGAAACACATGAACTAACACCCTCTAGCAGTGAAAAACTGTCAAAATGCATTTAGATAAGAGGCGGCATTCATGGTCTAAGAAATTAGCATATGAACCTCTTAGGTTTAGCTTTAAACTAAGAATATCAAGAGAACAAAGCAAAATTGGTAATAAAAGTACTTTGGAAAGTTGTTTAAAATTACGTTCTCTATCTGAATCATGAAAGTTTATTTTGGACTTGACTGTCCCTTTAATGACAGCATATACACCCCCCCGTTGCAAGGTTCTTCCAGGGCTCTTAGAGTGCGAATCTCACTGACAATGGCAAGACTGCATTATTTCTGCATGTCTTGCTCGCTGTTGGGTAGACTCGAGTTATTACAGTCATTAAAGGGTAAAGCCCTGCAAACGGGTTAAACACAAAATTAAAGTCTATCAACCACGTCTTTAAATTATTATTTTTGTTCTATATGTGTAATTATGCATGCATGCTCTAGGAGACATTTCACATATCAAAGCATTCCTCAGTTGTGTATATGTACGGACTGCTGTTGTTTGTTTGTGTTCTCAATTTCACGTACTGTAGTGAATCTCAAGCTTATATCAGGTACACGCTTATACAGCAGCACACTTTTACTTAGGGCCAAATACCAGAAGCAAATTATTATGTAAATGTAGGTGTATGACGCAGTAAGAGACGTCCTTAACAAATCTGAAGAATTTAATTTAGCTCTCTTCCTTAAAGGTAGATAAAGATCTTTTGTTAATGTGTGTCATACCGCACTCCGTAATCCTTGATCCAGCCTTGGGTGCACCAAATGGATTGACAGCTGCACGAAAGACACATAACAGTAAAGTGATATTTGAAAAGACCCGTGGAGTGCTCTTCTTTCGTGCAGATATATATATATATGACGTGCAGTGAGGTCAGAGGCTGGTGAGGCACTAGATATGATACGGCAGAGAAACACATGTACAGAGGGTCGCAAGTACCCCCAACAGGGCAGGTTTAAATGATAGCTGAACCAGTGCACAGGTGACATAATCAGGTTATGGGTGAGAGCAAGTTAGTAACCACTGAGTTACTGATCAGCTGATTACTTCACTTGTGCACTGATTCAGCTATAATGAAAACCTGGCCTGTTGGGGGTACTTAAGAACCATTGTTGAGAAACACTGCACTAAAGCACCAGCTCATCGGAAATGTATTGATTACCTGGAGAATAAAGCACACATACTCTGCTCACTGACACCCACACACACTCTGCTCACATACACACTCACACAATTCTGTGGCACAGTGCCAGTTACTAAGCAATTAGAATGATCCACAATCTCTTCTCTGCTCACTACTGTATTGTAAAAACAGAAATAATTTACCATAAAAATTTTACACAAAGGACAAGTTATCAATACTGCCAACACAGCTGCTGCAATATGGTGTTCAAGAAACGCACGTGCACATATCACTTAGGTATGCTCTTCAACAAAGGATACCAAAAGAATGAAGTACATAATAATAAAAGTAAAATATAAAGTTTATTTTTTTTATTTTTTTTGTGTGCAATTTCTATCTGAATGATGGAAATGTAATTATGACTTTCATGTTCCTTTCAAAAACTAATTTGATTTGCTGACATGGGTCCAGTAACAGTTGATGCTAATTCTCAAAATATAAATAACTAGAAAAGTCTATTAAAATAGCATGCTCTACCTCAATCATTAAAGTTTAATTTTAAATGTCTCCCTTTGACTATGTGTTTAACCAGTTACTTTACAGTGGCATTATTTCTAAAAACATTTAACTGCAATAATTACATATATTTTTTAAATGACTATCTTTTTTTATTAATATAAACTTGTATAAAACAGCACATATTAAAAACACAATGCAACAGCTTTCAATTGATTTGTGAATTACAAGTTAACAGCAGTCTTTAAATAAATGGAGACACAGAGAAAAATAAAAATAGATACTGCATCCTCTGATTGAACAGACATAACATATATGGAGTTTGTACCAAATGAAATAAAATAACCATGAAAAAGGGAGGCTTAGCAATATTTAATGTCAAAAACTTTAATTTAAATAATGTGAACACTGCACACTTAACTTCAAACTCTGGGTTTTAAATTATGGATTTAAATTTGAATTGACCCTTTGTCTTCCTGTCAGTATTGGGTTATGCTCACTTACTGTTTCCCCCCCCCCCCCCCTGTTTATGAGCTGTATCTGAACACAATTTGTGAATCACAAGAGATGTAGAATACTACTTTACTCTTCTGCTTGGGTTATGCTCACTTACTGTCCCCCCCCCTGTTAATGAGCTGTATCTGAACACAATTTGTGAATCACAAGAGATGTAGAATACTACTTTACTCTTCTGCTTGGGTTATGCTCACTTACTGTCCCCCCCCCCCTGTTAATGAGCTGTATCTGAACACAATATGTGAATCACAAGAGATGTAAAATACTACTTTACTCTTCTGCTTGGGTTAAGCTCACTTACTGTCCCCCCCCCCCCCTGTTAATGAGCTGTATCTGAACACAATATGTGAATCACAAGAGATGTAGAATACTACTTTACTCTTCTGCTTGGGTTATGCTCACTTACTGTCCCCCTGTTAATGAGCTGTATCTGAACACAATTTGTGAATCACAAGAGATGTAGAATACTACTTTACTCTTCTGCTTGGGTTATGCTCACTCACTGTCCCCCTGTTAATGAGCTGTATCTGAACACAATGTGTGAATCACAAGAGATGTAGAATACTACTTTACTCTTCTGCTTGGGTTAAGCTCACTTACGGTCCCCCTGTTAATGAGCTGTATCTGAACACAATGTGTGAATCACAAGAGATGTAGAATACTACTTTACTCTTCTGCTTGGGTTATGCTCACTTACTGTCCCCCTGTTAATGAGCTGTATCTGAACACAATGTGTGAATCACAAGGGATGTAGAATACTACTTTACTCTTCTGCATGGGTTATGCTCACTTACTGTCCCCCTGTTAATGAGCTGTATCTGAACACAATTTGTGAATCACAAGAGATGTAGAATACTACTTTACTCTTCTGCATGGGTTATGCTCACTTACTGTCCCCCTGTTAATGAGCTGTATCTGAACACAATTTGTGAATCACAAGAGATGTAAAATACTACTTTACTCTTCAGCTTGAGTTATGCTCACTTACTGTCCCCCCTGTTAATGAGCTGTATCTGAACACAATTTGTGAATCACAAGAGATGTAGAATACTACTTTACTCTTCTGCTTGTGTTATGCTCACTTACTGTCCCCCTGTTTATGAGCTGTATCTGAACACAATGTGTGAATCACAAGAGATGTAGAATACTACTTGACTCTTCTGCTTGGGTTATGTTCACTTACTGTCCCCCTGTTAATGAGCTGTACCTGAACACAATTTGTGAATCACAAGAGATGTAGAATACTACTTTACTCTTCTGCTTGGGTTATGCTCACTTACTGTCCCCTCCCCCACCCTGTTAGTGAGCTGTATGTGAACACAATGTGTGAATCACAAGAGATGTAGAATACTACTTTACTCTTCTGCTTGGGTTATGCTCACTTACTTGCCCCCCTGTTAATGAGCTGTATATGAACACAATTTGTGAATCACAAGAGATGTAGAATACTACTTTACTCTTCTGCTTGGGTTATGCTCACTTACTGTTCCCCCCAGTTAATGAGCTGTATCTGAACACAATGTGTGAAGCACAAGAGATGTAGAATACTACTTTACTCTTCTGCTTGGGTTATGCTCACTTACTGTCCCCCCCTATTAATGAGCTGTATCTGAACACAATTTGTGAATCGCAAGAGATGTAGAATACTACTTTACTCTTCTGCTTGGGTTATGCTCACTTACTGTCCCCCTGTTAATGAGCTGTATCTGAACACAATTTGTGAATCACAAGAGATGTAGAATAATACTTTACTCTTCTGCTTGGGTTATGCTCACTTACTGTCCCCCTGTTAATGAGCTGTATCTGAACACAATTTGTGAATCACAAGAGATGTAGAATACTACTTTACTCTTCTGCTTGGGTTATGCTCACTTACTGTCCCCCTGTTAATGAGCTGTATCTGAACACAATTTGTGAATCACAAGAGATGTAGAATACTACTTTACTCTTCTGCTTGGGTTATGCTCACTTACTGTCCCCCCTGTTAATGAGCTGTATATGAACACAATTTGTGAATCACAAGAGATGTAGAATAATACTTTACTCTTCTGCTTGGGTTATGCTCACTTACTGTCCCCCCAGTTAATGAGCTGTATCTGAACACAATTTGTGAATCACAAGAGATGTAGAATACTACTTTACTCTTCTGCATGGGTTATGCTCACTTACTGTCCCCCCCTGTTAATGAGCTGTATCTGAACACAATTTGTGAATCACAAGAGATGTAGAATACTACTTTACTCTTCTGCTTGGTGTCATCTGTTCTTAGGTTACCTCAGCTTCCAGTTGTGTCACATGACCCTGCTCACTGCAGCCTCCTTCTGATTAATCTATATATCTTTCACTTGCTAGGAGGCATCAAGAGGGGTGCCTCCTATTGGTCCCAATTTTT
The DNA here is from genome assembly GCF_027579735.1 of Bombina bombina. Taxonomy (NCBI): domain Eukaryota; kingdom Metazoa; phylum Chordata; class Amphibia; order Anura; family Bombinatoridae; genus Bombina; species Bombina bombina. The sequence continues at coordinate 25,321,382 of NC_069508.1, forward strand.
GCTGCTAATATATTAACAGAACACAGGTGGCGCTGCAGCACAGCTTTTCCTTTGACTCATGTACTGCAATGGAGAGAAGCGTTCCTGTACCTGCCTCTCCATAGCAGTACATGGGGGGGAATTTTTTTTTTTTTTTTTTTATTAAGCTTTGGCCACATATGGCAGGGTAGGCACTGCCTCCCCTGCCTCTTATGAGTGCACGTCCCTGATTTTATTTATATATATATATATATATATATATATAATGTGTGTGTTTCCACGTAAAGTTAGCACTCTAACATCACTTCTTAGAGCCTGAGTCATAAATGTGTCTAGGCATACAAAAAAGACTCTTTCTTTTCAAAGTTTTAACATTTATATGTGTGTGCGCAAAAGTTCAGCACTTGCTATACCCAAATTCCTCCGGGGTGCATCCCACTAAATCTGTATAAAAAGGCCAAAGAGAGCACTCACCACAATCTTCATATTAAAGAAGTGCTTTTTTTATTTCTTGTGAACGTTTTCGGGGAGTGACCCCGTCCTTAGACAAATTCAAACAAACTAGAAATAAAACACTTCTTTAATATGAACATTGCGGTGAGTGCTCTCTTTGGCCTTTATATATATATTTATTTAGTCAAGGGGTTACATGGAAATGGGGCAAAAAACGAATGTGTATTGCTTTCTTACTATATATAATGTAGCATTTTATGTTTCACTCTTTAAACTCTGTTAAACTCTGTTTCATTTCTTTTTAACGCACAATAATGCCATTGCTTTATTTGTTGTTTAAAAGAGAAAGTGTTTAAATTATTCCCTGTTAATTTTTTTTAAAAAAGACACAACTTTATTTAAACTTTGTTCACTGATTTTTTTTTTTGATTTTTTTTTTAACTGTTTATTGGTGGGTAGAAATATTTATTATGGAGAAACTAGAATTTCTGTGTTTAGATATTTTGAGAGATACGTTGGCATAAGAGTGACACTTTTGAAGTTAAACCGCCTGGTATTCAGATACGTCACATTCGTATGATGTGCTCAATGTACAGAAATAATTTTAGGAATCTTAATTTTAAAAGTGTTAAAGGAACAGATTTTTTATTGTTTAAAAAGATAGATAATCCCTTTATTACCCATTCCCCAGTTTTGTATAACCAACACTTTTATAGTAATCCACTTTTTACCTCTGTGATTACCTTGTATCTAAGCCTCTGCAGACTGCCTCTTATCTCACTTCTTTTGACAGACTTGCATTTTAGCCAATCAGTGCCCTCTCATAAGTAACTCCATAAGCACAATGTTATCTATATGGCACACATGAACTAACGCCATGTAGCTGTGAAAATCTGTCAAAATGCACGGAGATAAGAGGTGGCCTTCAAGGGCTTAGAAATTAATATATGAGCCTACCTAGGTTTAACTTTCAACTAAGAATACCAAGAGAACAAAGCACATTTGATGATAAAAGTAAATTGGAAAGTTGTTAAATTGCATGCCCTGTCTGAATCATGAAATTTTAATTTTGACTTTACTGTCCCTTTAAGTTATTGGGGTAAACTAGGCACAGACATAAAACCTGCTAGTGGTAATAAGTGTGTCTGTTTTATGGAAGTAATTGCTTCCTTGTATAATAAGAGAATAAAACATTTATGTTGTCCATAGCAGAACAATTTATTTTGAAGACAAAACCTCATATACAGATTGTACTGGAACGTTTTATTAGAGGCTTTGAATGGGTTATTATTGTTGAAAGCAAATCTGTTTTGCCTGTAGATACAAGTGAAATATTTTGTGCGCAGATCATTAAAACCAATATTTCAAATATTTGCCTAAGTGAATGTTTTATACTTTCTAATTTATTTATTTTTTCACAAAAATGTAAAACCGGTTTTAAAAATTTAATTTGCATTTCTCACGTTTTTGCTGCAGGCTGGGCCTGTACTTTCCAAAGAGATCTCATGTACCCTAATTTTCCATCAAGTATTTTAAAGGGACATGATAGTGCAAGAATAAAATGCTTTAGGTCTCTTGCTAACTTTAATCTCTGCAAAGGGGTTAACCTCATAGTTAAAGGGACACTGAACCCAAATTTGTTCTTTCGTGATTCAGATAGAGCATGCAATTTTAAACAACTTTTAAGTTTACTTCTATTAAATAATTTGCTTCCTTCTCTTGTTATCCTTTGCTGAATGGTTTATTTAGGGAAGCTGATTGGTGGCTGCATCTATATACTGATTGTCATTGGCTCACACATGTGTTCAGTTTGAAACCATTAGTGCATTGCTGCTCCTTCAACAAATTACACCAAGAGAATGAAACAAATTAGATAATAGAAGTAAATTAGAAAGTTGTTTAAAATGTTGTTCTTCATCTGCATCACGAAAGAAAAAAAATTGGGTTTCACGACCCTTTAAGGGCTTAGAAATTAGCATATGAGCCTTAGCTTTCAACTAAGAATAACAAGAGAACAAAGCAAATTTGATGATAAAAGTAAATTATAAAGTTGTTTAAAATAACATGTCCTATCTAAATCATAAAAGTTTAAAGGGACACTGAATCCACATTTTTTCTTTTGTGATTCAGATAGAGCATGACATTTTAAGCAACTTTCTAATTTACTCCTATTATCAAATTGTCTTAATTCTCTTGGTATCTTTATTTGAGATGCAAGAATGTAAGTTTACATGCTGGCCCATTTTTGGTGAACAATCTGTGTTGTCCTTGCTGATTGGTGGATAAATTCATCCACCAATAAAAAGTGCTGTCCAGAGGTCTGAACCAAAAAAAAAAGCTTAGATTGGTTTTTAAAATAAAGATAGCAAGAGAACGAAGAAAACATTGATAATAGGAGTAAATTAGAAAGTTGCTTAAAATGTCATGCTCTTTCTGAATCACAAAAGAAAAAAATTGGGTTCAGTGTCCCTTTAAGTCAAAATTAAACTTTCATGATTTAGAGCATACTTGTTTATAATTGTTCTTATTGACTTTTATTAGTAAAATCTTTCTATTTGCTCATTTTCTGAAATACCAGCTCCTGCTGAGAATGGGCTCGATCTATCAAGCCGTTCGCCCCCATACGACTGCAGGTTCTCATTATTTATCAAGTAAATCCTCTTCTCCTCCTCTTAAGTGGAGAATTTCAGTCTCCCCGGTCTCGTCTGACCAGGGAGATTGACAGCTCTTGCCTGTGCTTGACTGGCTGCACGCATGCAGGGGGGTATTTCATGCAAGTGTAAAATAGCGCTCATGTGCAATGGTGAATTCCGGCCGTGCATTGCTGCCCGCCACAGGCAAGCTGGGGCGGACAGGGGCGAATATGTGTGCTCCTATCCGCCCTAGGTTGATAAATTGAGATATATATATATATATATATATATATATATATATATATGTGTGTGTGTGTGTATATATATATATTATTCAAAGAGTGACCGCACCACCTACTAGATATGTGCTCAGGCACGGGATGGAGTCTGGTCCTTGACTCAATAATAATATAATACAAATCAATCCCAGCCAATGAGTCTTGGAAATCTTTCAACAAAGAATTTTAATAGTGTATATAGCTTCACACTATGTAATGGTAAGTCTGAAACAATTACTACTTAAATGTAAGCAGGAAAAGACAAGATGTAAGCTCACTCACATCCACACAAAACACATCCGTACCATATAATAATAAATTGTTAACCCTTTAAGGACACAGCTTTCAGTTTGCTCAATTGTTTTATGAAGGAAAAATTCCGTCATATGTCCTTAAGAGGTTAAAAAAAACAGCAACACAAAATAAACAACGTAATCATAACACCCCCAGGGTGTCCCCAGGGAGTGAAGAACAACACCACCTGTCAAAAATCACGTGACAGTATAACTTTAAGAAAAAACAGGATAGTTCTGAATATTGAAAAACAGAAATTGCATCAACTGTATCCAAGGTGCATAAAAAGTTACTGAAACAAAGTCATCTCATTTTGTTCCGGATATGTGATATCATGTAACAACCTCAGGATACTTGTAAATGCTGTTAGTATTTGTAATCCATGCTTTGTTATGTCACGGAGAGATCACAAGTAAAATTGGAGCACTCGTGCAAACGTAATAATACTGAAAGCATAAATCATTAATAATGGAAACAATATTGTGCCTCTAAGTGTCCCTCCATCCTGTCGTGTGAATGGCCACAATTGTAAAGTGTGAATGGCTGTATTAATGCAAGGTATATTCGAACTGCAGGTCCAACCTCACCCTTTATAACTTTCACTCACGGTGAACTCGCTAACACAGCATAGAAAGTTCCATTGTCGTAATCTGTACACTGACCCAACATGAAATCCAAGCTGCAAATACCTTGTATTATTTTGAAAGTGACAGGCTCTTCGATGCAGGTCAGGACAATAAAGATTAACAGTGTTACCTGTGTCGGCAAATGCTGTTATATGCAGTAGTACCGTGAGACTTGCCACTGATGTAGCCTTCAGTGTGGAAATGGACCGCTGTCGCGATATTCCCATCTCGCTTCCTCCGTCTAGAAAGCCATTCACAGTTAGCGTGCAGTGTTGCTCAAACAACCCGAGTAAGAACAGGTGATGGCGTCTTTACTGGTTCCGACGAGCGTTTCGGGGACTCCGCCCCTTTGTCAAGGAATGTCCAGGTACTTGTGAGGAGATGTTATTTAAACCGATGCTGCAAATTGCCTATTGGATAGTACATTCACACACACCCCTACATCACATTATCTTCATGCACGTAACTTTCATTCATATTTATATGGAAAAACGGATGTGTAAATCACTCACAAATAGACCACAAACAACCAATATATTCTATAGAAATAACATTATTCGTTAAGTACGCTCATATTCATAATGGCCTATAGTATATGTAAACTCATCTAAGAAACATAATATAGATTATCCTGATGCACACTTATGTTTGAAAGTATATAGATAATATTAAATTATCCAGACTATCCTATCGGCTCAAGAACAACATAACATAATGTGTGGGGATGTCTGTGCTTTCACACGTTATGTTATGCTGTTCTTTAGCCGATAGGATACTGTTGTTTGAGCCACACTGCACGCTAACTGTGAACGGCTTTCTAGACGGAGGAAGCGAGATGGGAATATCGCGACAGCGGTCCATTTCCACACTGAAGGCTACATCAGTGACAAGTCTCACGGTACTACTGCATATAACAGCATTTGCCGACACAGGTAACACTGTTAATCTTTATTGTCCTGACCTGCATCGAAGAGCCTTTCACTTTCAAAATAATACAAGGTATTTGCAGCTTGGATTTCATGTTGGGTCAGTGTACAGATTACGACAATGGAACTTTCTATGCTGTGTTAGCGAGTTCACCGTGAGTGAAAGTTATAAAGGGTGAGGTTGGACCTGCAGTTCGAATATACCTCGCTTTAGTACAGCCATTCACACTTTACAATTGTGGCCATTCACACGACAGGATGGAGGGACACTTAGAGGCACAATATTGTTTCCATTATTAATGATTTATGCTTTCAGTATTATTACGTTTGCACGAGTGCTCCAATTTTACTTGTGATCTCTCCGTGACATAACAAAGCATGGATTACAAATACTAACAGAATTTACAAGTATCCTGAGGTTGTTACATGATATCACATATCCGGAACAAAATGAGATGACTTTGTTTCAGTAACTTTTTATGCACCTTGGATACAGTTGATGCAATTTCTGTTTTTCAATATTCAGAACTATCCTGTTTTTTCTTAAAGTTATACTGTCACGTGATTTTTGACAGGTGGTGTTGTTCTTCACTCCCTGGGGACACCCTGGGGGTGTTATGATTACGTTGTTTATTTTGTGTTGCTGTTTTTTTTAACCTCTTAAGGACATATGACGGAATTTTTCCTTCATAAAACAATTGAGCAAACTGAAAGCTGTGTCCTTAAAGGGTTAACAATTTATTATTATATGGTACGGATGTGTTTTGTGTGGATGTGAGTGAGCTTACATCTTGTCTTTTCCTGCTTACATTTAAGTAGTAATTATTTCAGACTTACCATTACATAGTGTGAAGCTATATACACTATTAAAATTCTTTGTTGAAAGATTTCCAAGACTCATTGGCTGGGATTGATTTGTAATATATATATATATATATATATACACACACACACACACACACACACACACACACACACACACACATATATATATAAACACATAGAAACACCCAGCACTCACCAGCTAGCTCACAGCTAAGATAAAATCACAACTGGAAAGGTTAGTCACCGCATCTGGCCAAATGGGAAAGCTCAGGCACCACGTCAAGGTCCTTTCCATAGCCTGAGTCCCTAACACAGGCACACCATCATGCGAGCTCACAGAGCCAAACAAACTGAGAACAAAGAAGGGGTGCACAGGTGGCTGTAATCACCCATAGAAAATACAAAACATGGAAGGGAACTGCACAACTTGGAGTGTACTGAGTGACAAGCCCTGCTTGTGTCTCATTTAGTGAGTAACACTCAGTGCTGTGGGACAGTGTAAAGCAGCTGATCTCACTGTTTTATATAGAAACTGTAGCATATTACAGGCTTTGTTTAATCATCAATACTGGGGAAAATATCCTGAATCTTGGCCCTTCCTAGTAATACCAGTGAACAACCCTCCCCCAGGGGTGTGGACAGAACTGACCACTCCCCTAGTTGCCTGTATGACAGTAACTCTCAAGCACCACCCCTTCCTAGTTGTATCCAGCCACACGGTGTACAGAGCAGGGATTCTCTCCCCAAGCTGTGTTTGAGTCTGTTCCTTCTTGGCAGTGATTTTGCCATGTATCTGCATTTATGCCCCCATCTTTGTCTTTGGCTACAGGTGTGGTGTGCGGCAGTAACCTCTCCACCTGGAGTTGCTGTGTGGAGGCCGCCATGTACCGTGATGATGTGTGGCATTGCAGGAGTCTAGTCTAAGGCTGTTCTTAGTGCACGCGTGTGTGCTTTAAATTTAGCCTTGGCATGGGCCTTTTTCGTTCTCTTTACAACCATGTGTATGTCTTTCTATAGCATAAGGTTTCAATTGGCTTATTAACATTGCAAATGCTTAAAGAAATGACTAAGACTATTCCAAATATAGTAAAAGATGTAACCGTTTTTGTAAGTTGACACCCAAAGTAATTATTAAATACCAGCATCAAATTATATGGGGAAATTACAGCTTCTAGGTTAGTGCCAATATTGATCCGCCCAGACCAAGCATCTTGTGAAGGAGAGTTAGACATTGCTGCGTATGCCAGAACAACACTTAAAAAGCTTAACCGTGAAGCCACAGCCTCTAAATTTGGCATTCACATATCTGAGTATTGTCCAACAAAAAGCAGAGGGGCCACAGTGCAACTCTCCAGTACTTTTTACCCGAACGGTTTCCCATACTGCACCTGGCTCATTTCTACCCACTCTATGTAAATAAGATTAATGCTTCTTGTATATAGGTTTGTAGAAGCTGTCTAGCTATCTTTTTATTATTATTATGTATGTATATATATGTACAGTTGATATAAAAAGTCTACACACCCCTGTTAAAATGTCAGGTTTCTGTGATGTAAAAAAATGAGAAAAAGATAAATTATTTCAGAACCTTTTCCACCTTTAATGTGACCTATAAACTACACAACTCAATTGAAAAACAAACTGAAATCTTTTAGGTGGAGGGAAGAAAAAAAAAAACTAAAATAATGTGGTTGCATAAGTGGGGATGTAGCTGTGTTCAGAATTAAGCAATCACATTCAAAATCATGTTAAATAGGAGTCAGTACACACCTGCCATCATTTAAAGTGCCTCTGATTAACCCCAAATAAAGTTCAGCTGCTCTAGTTGGTCTTTCCTGAAATTTTCATAGTCGCACCCTACAGCAAAAGCCATGGTCCACAGAGAGCTTCCAAAGCATCAGAGGGATCTCATTGTTAAAAGGTATCAGTCAGGAGAAAGGTACAAAAGAATTTCCAAGGCATTAGATATACCATGGAACACAGTGAAGACAGTCATCATCAAGTGGAGAAAATATGGCACAACAGTGACATTACCAAGAACTGGACGTCCCTCCAAAATTGATGAAAAGATGAGAAGAAAACTGGTCTGG
>NC_069508.1:25339485-25389485 GCF_027579735.1 Bombina bombina
TTTCTAGAAGCATTTTCGCTAAAGTGTGTATATAATCTCAAAAAATAATTCTATATAAAATTAAAATGCACCGTACACATTCAAATTTTGACCTCTATCCAGTTAATCTGAGGAGTTGTGTATTTGCTACTAATATTCATTGTTTGATAGTGACAGCTGATAACTGCAGTATTCGCTTACATTTAACAGATTTTACTTTAAAAGGCATAAAACTTTTTCTTTGTTGTCTTGGAATAGATTATTATCAGCCAAATATTCTGAATAGTCACTGTCATTTTGTTAGCAAACGTTCCATTGTTGCACAGTATCTTACCCTCTCTGCCGAAGCCAATTAAGTACAGATATGTATCAGGGTTAGGCTTGGGAAGGCTGCAGTCTGCATTTCTAGCTATGTAATTATTTTTCAAGTTACACTGTCTGACCCTAGAATTTGTTCAGGACAATAATCCGTGACTTGCATCTGAAAGCCACCGACCTACATATTGTGTTGTCATAGCAAGTGCCGCTTTTTCTGCAGACTTCCATCTAATAAAGGTTAGGAGCTATGGTAACAAATTGCTTATTTTCCTGTCTGATGTTCACATGAATCCTCAGAGCCGCCTCATACTGCACAACAAACCCTTGCTGACCCTTCTGCTGAGTGGAACGTTGTCATTAGCACCTTGTATTTGTACGTGGCGTCTATTTGTGACCCTGCGTCAGATCTCTGGCGATGGGAGTGTAGCTCTGCGCCTTCAGATGATCCATCCTCTCTTCACCTCAGGGAAGCGCGCAGATCCTGTGACCTTCCTGTCCAGAGGGCCAGACTGTGGGAATTATGAATAAATGTGCTGTTTTACTTACCCATCAGTTTCCTCTGAGTTGTTTTAAATCTTTTTTTTTTAAGTTCTCTACTGAGAATGTCGGTTCCTTTTAAAGTCTTCATTTATTTATTGGGGTTATCTATAACGGAGAGATAAAATGTCACCTTCATAAATATCATCTACACCCACAGCTTCTGAGATTTAACTTCTCCGCTCTTGAAGGTGCCTAAATTACCCGTGTAAGCTGGACATGGGCATAAACCCTCACCCAAGTTCGTATCTTGCCTCTTTCTGATTGACAGAACGTTCTCTACAAATAGCAAGAGAGCCAATTAACCTTTTTATTCCAGTTGTGCACGTGTACACTGTAGGGTCTAGTTCAATATATGATCCGATTAGTAGAGAGGCTGTCAGCATGTGATTTCATTGGCCCAGTGTGCTGGCCCCAGGTCATTAAAACTGCATTATTCTTTTATAAGATTCTTTTGTATAAAATTGTGCTTGTACCACACTCCCTATGCTACAAATCAAAAAGCTTCTTTATGTCATTTGCAGCAGATTGCAGTTTTTTGGCCTTTCTAGGGAACGTGGAACAAAGCACATTTTTTACACAGAAGTAAGAGGCGTTTAATGTCTCTAACATTTATATAAAACTAGTGTGTAGTGTATGGTTTTCAGAGCAGCTTAGAAAAAACCTTTTATGCATTTAGAGACACATAAAACCCCAAATTTCTCCAATTTACTTATTAAATTTTCTTTGTTTTCTCGTTATCCTTTGATGAATAGCAGGAAGATAAGCTCAGGAGTGTGCACGTGTCTGCAGTACTATATGACATCAGTTTTGCTACAATGTTATACATTAGCAAGGTATACAAAGAATAGGAAAAAGCGCTGGAAATATTCAACTCTGTATAAAAAAAAAAAGAAATAAAATCCCTAAAGATGCACTTGTTGGCAGCACTATGTCATGTAGTGACCCAGACCTATGCACACTACCTACCTAGGTATCTCTTTAACAAAGAATAACAAGTGAATGAAGCACGCTTGATAATAGAAGTCAAATGGAAACTTTAAAAAAAAAATGTAATCTCTGAATCGTGGAACAAAAAAAACTGGGTTTCATGTTCCTTTAAGTATCGCCTTTAATCAAGTGCAAGTTGCTCTGTGTTTGTTGCATTGACAGCTTTCAGTATGGGATATGTATAAGGCTACCCTGAGAATGAGTTAACATTAAGCTCTAAATTACCCATTATATTTTAATAATGAAAGTACAATGCAAATTCATTTTAATATGCATTACTTTATTTTTTTTTGCAGTTTACCTCTGATTTTTTTTTTTTTTTTGCAACCGCTCTAAAAAGGTGAAGTGTATTCCGCAGATTCCTAACCCAGATACATGCTACACGGTGATTGTTTGATCAGTACATGACCTTGTTTATATCTGTCCCTAACTGGCCACGGCAGGGAACAAGAGTTTCAGGGGCTGTTTTTGTGGATTGCAAAAAAATAGAATACAATGCTTGTAAAACATTTTGTTTGGCATACAGTGTAGTGATTAACTGCACTTAAAGGGACACTTAAAGTGATTGTCAATTTTGATTCTAAAGTGCCTGTTTTTTAAAAATTTGTTTAAAAACAGGGGCACTTTAAGTCATCAAAATTTACATTTCACTCCTGTTGAGAAAAAAACATTACCTTTTAATCTTCACAGCAGCTCCAGCTTCTTCCGGTCGTTGCAAGCCATTTCTGACGTCAGAAATGATGGATAGGTCATCCTTCAATCACGGCTTCCCCCCCGGGGGAATCAGTGTCTGAGTCAACACTGTGATTGGAGGAAGCCGGATTCCTCATTTTAGACCCAGGAAGAGGCTTTGCGACGGGCGGAGGAAGCTGGAGCTGCTGTGAAGATTAAAAGGTAAGTTGTTTTTCTCAACAGGAGTGAAATGTAAATTTTGATGAATTAAAGTGCCCCTGTTTTTAATCGTATTTCTTAAAACCGGGCACTTTAGCATTAAAATTGACATTCACTTTAAAGTGAATGTGAACTTGGATGAATGTGTGCCTGGTTTTTAAAACTCCTATTAAAAACAGGGGCACTTTCATTCATCAAAGTTTACATTTCAGCGGTTTTGTTAAAATATTTACCTTTTCTCCCCGCCTGAGGCTCGTCTCTTCATACGTCGGAAATAAAGAATCCCGCTTCCTCCAATCATGGCATGGCCTCAGGCAATGTTTTCTCGGGGGGGGGGGGGAAGCCATGATTGGAGGAAGCCGGCAGGCAGGGGATCCCTGGTCCGGCTTTCAAGAAAAAAAGGTAAGTATTTTAACAAAACCGCTGATATGTAAACTTTGATGAATGAAAGTGCCCCTGTTTCTAATAGGAGTTTTAAAAACCGGGCACACATTCGTCAAAGTTTACATTCACTTTAAGTCCAAATGAAAGTTTCATGATTCAGATAAAGTGTGCAAAAGTGCAGAGAATATATGAATATGCATTTTGTGATTGGCTGATGGCTGTCACATGATACAGGGGAGGGAAAACTGCATTTACTTTGAAATTTGCCAGAAAATATTCTACTGCTTATTTTATGTTCAAAGTAAATGCTATTGCATTGTCTTTTTATTGTGTCTTTGTCAGTTATTAAATTTTACTGTCTTTAGTTGTCCTTTAATTTACTGTGTTTGCTGCATTTTGCGGCAGCTTCCTGCTCCAGCTGTTTATGAAGCCGGAAACCGCTTATTAACGATTTGATGTAATGAAGTTGAATATTTGTCTTGGTTTTGTCTTTACAGAATATCCAGAAGATGCTGGGTCTAGCTCCCTCCAGAGCAGCTACCAAACAAGCCGGGGGGTTCCTGGGACCCCCACCCCAAGCTGGGAAATTCTCTTAATTCACTTGAAAAGGACAATATGAGATGAACACTGCCACCTGTCCCTTTGCTAATCCTTATACAAGAACACTCAGACTGCAACCTGCACTACAGATAATGACGTTTCATCAATTCCTCTTTGTGATCTCTCCAGAACAAGAGAATGTGTCCTCTTCTTGTTCCATAGCGCTTTGGCTGTACATAGCTTAGTGCGTACCCTGCACATCAGTCGCCTAGATTGTTATTGTCATAAATCTCTTCAGTGACGCACATTTTTATCAAGATTTTCTTATAGTTCATCGTATGTTATTCAACCTGAAACCAGTATTCATTTCATGGGCTGTGGTATTGTTTTGAATCAGTTGTTTGCTTCTTTAGTTTAAAAATCATACAAAGATTATAGTTTCCAAAAATATACTCTACATCTCTCCATCTGCAACACAGATTGTGCCTATTCTCTTTAACAGCCTCATTCTAGAGATGGGCGAATGTTTCTAAAAAATTTAAAATGAATTTTGATACGTTCGTTCAAATCGAATTTCGAATGTTTATATAACATTCTATTTTCGAATTTTCGTTTTCGAAATTTTTCAATAAAATTCGAAAATATTCATTTGCATAATAGAATGTTTAGCTATGTATTTATTCAATTTCGAAATGTAATATTCGAATGCTACATTCGAAATAGTATTTCTAGTTTAATACTGTATTTTATAAATGTAATATTCGAATGTCGCATTCAAATTCAAAAGTTACATTCAAAAACTGTAAATAACATTCGATAATAGAATTTTTAAGAATATTCGTTCTTATCAACATTCTATTATGTAAATCGAATTTCTACAATAACATTCGAATTTGAATATAAACTCATTCGCCCATCCCTACCTCATTCCTGTGATTTCAATGTATTTGGTTTCTGAGACTGTGTGACTATCTAGGTTTTTGGCAGCAATTTTCAAAAACAAAAAAAATATAAAATTTTAATTTTACTTATACAGATATATTTTCTCCTGGCCCTGCAAGTGGAAATCATTTTAAACGTGGCCCCTAGTATGTTGAACAGCTGGGTGGGATATTCATATTATCATGAAGTTTGTGTTATCAAATGTATTATAAGTACCACCCACTTCTAAAATAAGAAATGTTAGTTATTGTAGAGACTTGCAGTGGTCTTTATAATAATGATGTAACGTTACAGCGATTCCTGAGACTGAAGAAGCATTCGTGGTCAATGCAGGAGCCCAAAAACGCAATTTTACTTAAAATGCCAACTGCAGAATGGTACGGAAGTCGCCACTTTTTCTTTACTCCGGAGATTGTTAAAAATATTAACTATTTACTTTTCCAATTGTAGAGTCTGTTTAATGTCACAAAATTCTATAAATTATGGCAAATGTAACTTTTTTGGGTGTGTTTAGTTTGTTTTGTTTTTTTAAGTAAAAAGTATGCATAGCTAAAAAATGCAATTCACTTGTGTGGTCAGCAGAGTAAGAGTGTGTGTGTGCATTTAAAGCATTTTAAAAAATGTAAATTTAATTTATAGCCTGGATTACCACAAGGAATATTGGAAATCTGAAGATCATCTTGTGCTTTATACTTCACCACACACTTTTTGCTGTTAAAGGGACATTATCCACTAGATTTCCTTTGTATAGATGTTTTGTAGATGATCCATTTATATAGCCTATTCAGCTTTTTTTTTTTTTTTTTTATATAGTTTTGCTTATTTTTAAATAACATTGCACTGATTTTCAGACTCCTAACCAAGCCCCAAAGTTTTTTAGAATACCAACGTATACCTTCTCCAGCTTGCTCCTGTTTGTGTAAAGAGGCTTTTCATATGCAGAGGAAGGGGGAGAGTGTCTGCTTTTTTTTTTTTGCTGTGAATGTCCCAACCTAACCTTTTCAACAGAGCTAAACTGGGAGCCTCTAAGTAAGTTTTTAAAAGGTTTTATATTGAATGTTTATATCAGTATCTGTGCATATTCTTCTTTATAGTAGTGTCTATTACATGCAGTTATATGAAAACGGGTGTATACTGTCCCTTTAATAGCAATAATAGTGCTGAGTACACATTGCCCAGTAAGCAGAATTTACTAATGATATTCTTTCCTTCCAAAAGATCAGTAATCGCCAGGTTTGAGAAAATACAAATATTTTTATTAGTGTTTCCAATTTGAAAATTTGGTTTTGTCCTAATCTTTGTGATTTATATTAATAAATATTTTATTTAAATTGTATGTAAATGTTTTTTGTTATTATTATTATTATTGTCTTGTTATTATTGGGGAGCATATATTTAGCTGTTTTATAGTAGGGGTGCTCTAGCCCTTTTTTTTTATTTTTTATTATTATTTTTTTTAATATGTGGGGCTTTTTAAATAATGCTGACTAGTACATGGGCCACATTACATTATGCACACGCTAACCATAGCACCTCAAAATAAAATTAATTATAACCACATTTTCTTTCTTAAAGGGACATGAAAACCAATAGAGCAAACTATTAATAAAGTGTAATACATTTATTAAATTGACTTCCTTCTCATGATATATCTTGTTGAATAGAATACGTAGGTAGCGTGCACGTGTCTGGCGAAATATATGGCAGCAGTTTTGCAAGAATACTATTGAGCACTAAATAGTGTGGACATCTGCACACTGCTGAACCTGCCTGCCTGTTTGCAAATTCCAAGAGACCAAAGTAAATTTGATAATAAAAGTAGATTGAAAAGTTCTTAAAATTTTATACTTTATCTGAATCAAGAAAATGTCTGGGTTTCATGTCCCTTTAATGTATAGTATTACTTTTAGACCCTTTAATGCTCTTTGACAGAATGAGTTTTTGGGTGTACATTCGCTTTAAATAAGCAATGTTAAAGTGAATGTCAAGTTTTATGGTTTGTAAAAACCCTATTAAAAACAGGGGCACTTTCATTCATCAAACTTTACATTTACCTCATTTTGTTAAAATACCTTTTAATTTTGAAAGTTGCTCCAGCGCTTCCCCTGCCCGTCGCAAGCCTCTTCATATGTCAAAAATTAAGAATCCGGCTTCCTCCAATCACGGCATTGGCTCAGGCAATGATTCCCCTGGGGTGGGGGCATGATTGGAGGATGCCGTATTAGCCATTGCTGACATATGAAGTGACGAGCGTCAGGAGGGGGAATCGCTGGAGCGGCTTTCAAGATTAAAAGGTAAATATTTTAACACAATGAGTGAAATGTAAAGTTTGATGAATGAAAGTGCCCCCTGTTTTTAAAAGGATTTTTAAAAACCGGGCACTGATTCATCAAACTTGACATTCACTTTAAGGGAACATTGTACACTAGATTTTTCTTTGCACATGTTATGTAGATGATCATTTATATAGCCCATCTGGTAGTGTTTTTGTAACGATCTATAGTTTTGCTTATTTTTTAAAAGCATTGTGCAGATTTTCAGACTCCTAACCAAGTCCCAAAGTATTGGATGTAGACTTAAGTCTACAGATCCCTGCTTGCTCCTGTTTGTGTAATGGGTCTTTTCATATGCAGGGGAGGGGGGTCTGATTTCCTGCTTTCTCAGTCTCTTTTACTAGGTGTCTCAGCCTAACTTTGTCAATGGTGCTAAACTGGGAGCTTCTAATCTTTTTTTAAAAGGTTTTAAACGGTATGTTTATATCAGTATCTGTGCATATTCTTCATTATAGTAGTGTCTATTACAGTTATATGAAAAATTGTGTATACTGTCCCTTTAATATGTTTCCTTTGCTAGCCTGCTGCAGACTGTACTCACTAAGGGCCAATTCTCAAAAATGTGCCAACATGGAGAGAAATCATCAGCTTATTTTACTGACTGATTATATGTAACGTGTCTTCCCTTTATATAAAGCATATTTGTTGAACTCCCCTTGCTGAGTTACAGTTCCTAAGGTAAAAATTGTCTTTAAAACAACCTGAGAAGCTGAGTAATATGGACGTAGCATCTTATGGAATCTCGCCGGCCCAGACAGCTTTAGAGAATTTAGCCCTTAATATTTAGCTTTTTAAGGCATTGATTGGTTCTGTGAGCTTCAGGTGAACTGCAGTAAGTGAGAGGAGCTTTAAAAAACGTTCAGTGTGAAAGGCATTATGGGTAATCTGAAAAGAAAGGGGTTCACTGGTACATTGAGCTTATCTTATATAGCTATCAAAACCCCCCATAGTTGGCTAAACAGCAATCTGGGGGTGGGTGCCAGATATATCGCAGAATCTTAAAGAAAAAACCCCATATGCCACTCACTTTATCTCAATCAAAAAGAAGCCGATTTTTTCTACAAGTGTTAATAATTCAATAAAACTTAGAGATATGAAACACCATTATTATTTTTCTTCTGTTAAGTGTGATCAGTCCACGGGTCATCATTACTTCTGGGATATTAACTCCTCCCCAACAGGAAGTGCAAGAGGATTCACCCAGCAGAGCTGCATATAGCTCCTCCCCTCTACGTCACTCCCAGTCATTCTCTTGCACCCAACGACTAGATAGGAGGTGTGAGAGGGCTATGGTGATTATACTTAGTTTTATATCTTCAATCAAAAGTTTGTTATTTTAAAATAGCACCGGAGTGTGTTATTACCTCTCTGGCAGAGTTTGACGAAGAATCTACCAGAGTTTTTGCTATGATTTTAGCCGGAGTAGTTAAGATCATATTGCTGTTTCTCGGCCATCTGAGGAGAGGTAAACTTCAGATCAGGGGACAGCGGGCAGATGAATCTGCATAGAGGTATGTAGCAGCTTTTATTTTCTGACAATGGAATTGATGAGAAAATCCTGCCATACCGATATAATGTCATGTATGTATACTTTACACTTCAGTATTCTGGGGAATGGTACTTCACTAGAATTACACTGTAAGAAGTACATTAAGCTGTTTAATAACTAGAAATTATGTTTAACGTTTTTGCTGGAATGTAAAATCGTTTTCATTTGCTGAGGTACTGAGTGAATAAATGTTTGGGCACCATTTTCCCACTTGGCAGTTGCTTAATCTTTTTCTGACAGTTTCTGTTCTCTCTCACTGCTGTGTGTGAGGGGGAAGGGCCGTTTTTTGGCGCCTTTTCTATGCATCAGTTATTTCAGTCAGCAGCTCATTGTATTTCCTGCATGATCCGGTTCATCTCTACAGAACTCAGGGGTCTTCAAACTTATTTTGAGGGAGGTAATTTCTCTCAGCAGAGCTGTGAGAATTATAGTTGACTGTGATAAAAAACGTTTATTCTGTAATTGTTTCCTGCTTTCAGAATTTGTTATCTTTGCTATTGGGATTAAACCTTTGCTAAAGTTGTGTTGTTTACAAGGATTGAGGCTATAACTGTTTCAATTTATTAATTTTCAACTGTCATAGATTTTCTGTGCTTCTTAAAGGCACAGTACGTTTTTAATATTATTCTAATTGAATTGTATTCTAAGTTGCAAGTTTATTTGCTAGTGTGTTAAACATGTCTGATTCAGAGGAAGATACCTGTGTCATTTGTTGCAATGCCAAAGTGGAGCCCAATAGAAATTTATGTACTAACTGTATTGATGCTACTTTAAATAAAAGTCAATCTGTACAAATTGAACAAATTTCACCAAACAATGAGGGGAGAGTTATGCCGACTAACTCGCCTCACGTGCCAGTACCTGCATCTCCCGCTCGGGAGGTGCGTGATATTGTAGCGCCGAGTACATCTGGCCGGCCATTACAAATCACATTACAGGATATGGCTTCTGTTATGACTGAAGTTTTGGCTAAATTACCAGAACTAAGAGGTAAGCGTGATCACTCTGGGGTGAGAACAGAGTGCGCTGATAATATTTGGGCCATGTCAGATACTGCGTCACAGGTTGCAGAACATGAGGACGGAGAACTTCATTCTGTGGGTGACGGTTCTGATCCAAACAGACTGGATTCAGATATTTCAAATTTTAAATTTAAACTGGAAAACCTCCGTGTATTACTAGGGGAGGTGTTAGCGGCTCTGAATGATTGTAACACAGTTGCAATACCAGAGAAAATGTGTAGGTTGGATAAATATTTTGCGGTACCGACGAGTACTGAGGTTTTTCCTATACCTAAGAGAATTACTGAAATTGTTTCTAAGGAGTGGGATAGACCCGGTGTGCCGTTCTCACCCCCTCCGATATTTAGAAAAATGTTTCCAATAGACGCCACCACACGGGACTTATGGCAAGCGGTCCCTAAGGTAGAGGGAGCAGTTTCTACTTTAGCTAAGCGTACCACTATCCCGGTGGAGGATAGCTGTGCTTTTTCAGATCCAATGGATAAAAAATTAGAGGGTTACCTTAAGAAAATGTTTGTTCAACAAGGTTTTATATTGCAACCCCTTGCATGCATTGCGCCGATCACGGCTGCAGCGGCGTTCTGGATTGAGTCTCTGGAAGAGAACATTAGTTCAGCTACTCTGGACGACATTACGGACAGGCTTAGAGTCCTTAAACTAGCTAATTCATTCATTTCGGAGGCCGTAGTACATCTAACTAAACTTACGGCGAAGAATTCAGGATTCGCCATTCAGGCACGCAGGGCGCTGTGGCTAAAATCCTGGTCAGCTGATGTTACTTCTAAGTCTAAATTGCTTAATATCAAAGGGCAGACCTTATTCGGGCCCGGGTTGAAAGAGATTATCGCTGACATTACAGGAGGTAAAGGCCATGCCCTGCCTCAGGACAAAGCCAAAACTAAGACTAGACAGTCTAATTTTCGTTCCTTTCATAATTTCAAAGCAGGAGCAGCATCAACTTCCTCTGCACCAAAACAGGAAGGAGCTGTTGCTCGCTACAGACAAGGCTGGAAACCTAACCAGTCCTGGAACAAGGGCAAGCAGACCAGGAAACCTACTGCTGCCCCTAAAACGGCATGAATTGAGGGCCCCCGATCCAGGATCGGATCTAGTGGGGGGCAGGCTTTCTCTCTTCGCCCAGGCTTGGGCAAGAGATGTCCAGGATCCCTGGGCGCTAGAAATAATATCTCAGGGATACCTTCTGGACTTCAAATACTCTCCTCCAAGAGAGAGATTTCATCTGTCAAGGTTGTCAACAATCCAGACAAAGAAAGAGGCGTTTCTACGCTGCGTACAAGAGCTCTTGTTAATGGGAGTAATCCACCCAGTTCCACGATCGGAACAGGGACAGGGGTTTTACTCAAATCTGTTTGTGGTTCCCAAAAAAGAGGGAACTTTCAGACCAATCCTGGACTTAAAGATCCTAAACAAGTTCCTAAGAGTTCCATCGTTCAAGATGGAGACTATTCGGACAATTTTACCTATGATCCAAGAGGGTCAGTACATGACCACTGTAGATTTAAAAGATGCTTACCTTCACATACCGATTCACAAAGATCATTACCGGTACCTAAGGTTTGCCTTCCTAGACAGGCATTACCAGTTTGTAGCTCTTCCATTCGGATTGGCTACAGCTCCAAGAATCTTCACAAAGGTTCTGGGTGCTCTTCTGGCGGTACTAAGACCGTGGGGAATCTCGGTAGCTCCATACCTAGACGACATTCTGATTCAAGCTTCAAGCTTTCAAACTGCCAAGTCTCATACAGAGTTAGTACTGGCATTTCTAAGGTCACATGGATGGAAGGTGAACGAAAAGAAAGGTTCACTCGTTCCACTCACAAGAGTTCCCTTCCTGGGGACTCTTATAGATTCTGTAAAAATGAAGATTTACCTGACAGAGGACAGGTTAACAAGACTTCAAGGTGCTTGCCGCACCCTTCATTCCATTCAACACCCGTCAGTGGCTCAATGCATGGAGGTAATCGGCTTAATGGTAGCGGCAATGGACATAGTACCCTTTGCACGCCTACACCTCAGACCACTGCAACTGTGCATGCTAAGTCAGTGGAATGGGGATTACTCAGACTTAGCCCCTTCTCTGAATCTGGATCAAGAGACCAGAAATTCT
The DNA here is from genome assembly GCF_027579735.1 of Bombina bombina. Classification (NCBI taxonomy): domain Eukaryota; kingdom Metazoa; phylum Chordata; class Amphibia; order Anura; family Bombinatoridae; genus Bombina; species Bombina bombina. Next base: position 25,351,099 of record NC_069508.1, read on the forward strand.
CTTCTTTGGTGGCTTTCTCGGCCACATCTGTCCAGGGGGATGCCATTCAGCAGACCAGACTGGACAATTGTAACAACAGACGCCAGCCTTCTAGGTTGGGGTGCCGTCTGGAATTCTCTGAAGGCTCAGGGACAATGGAGTCAGGAGGAGAGTCTCCTGCCAATAAACATTCTGGAATTGAGAGCAGTTCTCAATGCCCTCCTGGCTTGGCCCCAGTTGACAACGCGGAGTTTCATCAGGTTTCAGTCGGACAACATCACGACTGTAGCTTACATCAACCATCAGGGAGGGACACGAAGCTCCCTAGCTATGATGGAAGTATCAAAGATAATTCGCTGGGCAGAGTCTCACTCTTGCCACCTGTCAGCAATCCACATCCCGGGAGTGGAGAACTGGGAGGCGGATTTCTTAAGTCGTCAGACTTTTCATCCGGGGGAGTGGGAACTTCATCCGGAGGTCTTTGCCCAAATACTTCGACGTTGGGGCAAACCAGCACCTGCGTGGCCACGCAGGACTTGGTATGCAGATCTGGTGGACATGTCATCCTGTCCACCTTGGTCTCTACCTCTGAAACAGGACCTTCTGATACAGGGTCCCTTCAAACATCAAAGTCTAACTTCTCTGAAGCTGACTGCTTGGAAATTGAACGTTTGATTTTATAAAGACGTGGGTTTTCTGAGTCAGTTATTGATACCTTAATACAGGCTAGGAAACCTGTTACCAGAAAGATTTACCATAAGATATGGCGTAAATACCTATATTGGTGTGAATCCAAAGGTTACTCTTGGAGTAAGGTTAGGATGCCTAGGATATTGTCTTTTCTACAAGAAGGTTTAGAAAAGGGTTTATCCGCTAGTTCATTAAAGGGACAGATCTCAGCTCTGTCCATTCTATTACACAAACGTCTGTCAGAAGTTCCTGACGTCCAGGCTTTTTGTCAGGCTTTGGCCAGGATTAAGCCTGTGTTTAAAACGGTTGCTCCACCATGGAGTTTAAACCTTGTTCTTAATGTTTTACAGGGCGTTCCGTTTGAACCCCTTCATTCCATTGATATAAAGTTGTTATCTTGGAAAGTTCTATTTTTAATGGCTATTTCCTCGGCTCGAAGAGTCTCTGAGTTATCAGCCTTACATTGTGATTCTCCTTATTTGATTTTTCATTCGGATAAGGTAGTTCTGCGTACTAAACCTGGGTTCTTACCTAAGGTAGTTACTAACAGGAATATCAATCAAGAGATTGTTGTTCCTTCTTTATGCCCAAATCCTTCTTCGAAGAAGGAACGTCTACTGCACAACCTGGATGTAGTCCGTGCTCTAAAATTTTACTTACAGGCAACTAAGGAATTTCGACAAACGTCTTCTCTGTTTGTCGTTTACTCTGGGCAGAGGAGAGGTCAAAAAGCTTCTGCTACCTCTCTTTCTTTTTGGCTTCGTAGCATAATTCGTTTAGCTTATGAGACTGCTGGACAGCAGCCTCCTGAAAGGATTACAGCTCATTCCACTAGAGCTGTGGCTTCTACTTGGGCCTTTAAGAATGAGGCCTCTGTTGAACAGATTTGCAAGGCTGCAACTTGGTCTTCGCTTCATACTTTTTCCAAATTTTACAAATTTGACACTTTTGCTTCATCGGAGGCTATTTTTGGGAGAAAGGTTCTTCAGGCAGTGGTTCCTTCTGTATAAAGAGCCTGCCTATCCCTCCCGTCATCCGTGTACTTTTGCTTTGGTATTGGTATCCCAGAAGTAATGATGACCCCTGGACTGATCACACTTAACAGAAGAAAACATAATTTATGCTTACCTGATAAATTCCTTTCTTCTGTAGTGTGATCAGTCCACGGCCCGCCCTGTTTTAAGGCAGGTAAATATTTTTTAATTTATACTCCAGTCACCACTTCACCCTTGGCTTTTCCTTTCTCGTTGGTCCTTGGTCGAATGACTGGGAGTGACGTAGAGGGGAGGAGCTATATGCAGCTCTGCTGGGTGAATCCTCTTGCACTTCCTGTTGGGGAGGAGTTAATATCCCAGAAGTAATGATGACCCGTGGACTGATCACACTACAGAAGAAAGGAATTTATCAGGTAAGCATAAATTATGTTTTTTTTCTTTCATTAATCGGAGCAGCAATTTTAAGCAACTTTCTAATTTACTTCTATTATCATTTTTTTTTCATTCTCTATATTTAGTCACCAAACAGCAAGCGCTACCCAGGTGCGGGGTCAAAAATGGTCCGGCCCCTAAGCTTTACATTCCTGCTTTTCAAATAAAGATACCAAGAGAATGAAGAAAATGTAATAATAGGTGTTTATTAGAAAGTTGCTTAAAATTGCTGCTCTATCTGAATTATTAAAGAAAAAAATTGGGTTTCATATCCCTTTAACTTTGAATAACAATATTAAAGTTTTATGTTAACAGTGAACAAATAAAACATTATTAGTCTACAGGAGGACCAATACAAAGGCACAAAAATTGCAATATACTCAAAAACAATCAAGGTCAAAATAGGTTTTTGGGATGTATGCTCTAAGACGTATGCTCTAAGACGTATGCTATAGACGTAGAACCCATTTTGACATATAGATTTTCTCCAGACTGGCTCCCATCTTGTGGAGCTCTCTGCCTCGCTCCACAAGACTCTCCCCTAGTTTTGAAAACTTCAAGCGCTCCCTAAAGACTCTACTGTTCAGGGATGCATACAACCTACATTAACCTTTCTTTATACCAGTTCCTCTTCTCTATTACTTTCCGCCATGAATCCCCTTAGCATGTAAGCCTAAGATCCCAACTGTTTGTAGATCACCCTAAGAGCTGACTACAACAGTGCGACTCTCGGCAGGACCCTCTACCCATTTGATCCCTATAAATGTTACCTCATATACCGCCTATGTTTATAGCGCTGGGGAATCTGTTGGCGCTCAGTAAGGCACTATGAAGTATTTGTACAATACTCACTTTATTGCTCACAACTTAGCTGTCCCACCGCCTGACCACCCCCACACTACCGCTTAACCACTCCCAGATGACTCCCACACACTCTTCAATCTCTTCCAATATGGCCGTTTCGCGGGCATTCTCAGGTCCTCCCACGGCCGCACACTGGTCTTCCTCCCCGCCTCCGTTTTCAGGATGATCTGAAGATTTAAAAAAAAAAAAATTAAATTGCGTACTCTTGCGGTTTTTAAACTGCGGCTATTAATCGCGGTTTAAAACCGCATCCGCGATTAATCGTGCAGCCCTAGTTTGTAATATATAAATACATGTGATGCAGTTGTTGTTCAGCTAAGTAGAACAATCAAAACACTCATTCAGCCATACACAAAACCCAAAATGTATGTTTCTTGATTCAGATAGAACCTACAATTGAAATATCTTTAAATGTATTTCTATTCTAAAAATGTGTTTAATAATCTTGCTATCCTTTGTTGAAGAAGCAGCAATGCACTACTGGCAGATAGCTGAGCACATCATGTTAGCCAATGACAAGATACATATTTGTGCACCCACCAATAAACAGCTAGATCCCAGTAGCACATTGTTGCTCCTGAGCATACCTTGGTATGCTTTCCAGCAAAGGATAGCCAGAGAATGATGCAAGATAGGTTATAGAAGTAAACTGGAAAATTGTATTCTCTATCTGAATTATAAAGATTAATTTTGCCTTGACTGTTCCTTTAAACAGTTAAAAACTTGCAGTCTTTAGTTACAAAATCAATTCATATTAATATAAATATAAACCAAATATAGGCCGGCTTTTAAGCTTACATTCCTGCTTTTCAAATAAAGATACCAAGAGAATGAAGAAAAATTGATAATAGGCGTAAATTAGAAAGTTGCTTAAAATTGCTGCTCTGTCTGAGTCATAAAAGAAAACAATTGGGTTCCATGTCCCTTTAAGTGACCTTGCTTAAAGGGATAGGAAAGTCAAAATTAAATATATGATAAATGATATAGCATAACATTTTAAGACACTTTTAAATTTACTTCAAATATCAAATGTGCTTTGTTCTCTTGGTATCCCTTGTTGAAAAATAATATGCACATATCCTACACTAGTGGGAGCTAGCTGCTGATTGGTGCCTGCACACATGTGTCGCTAGTGATTGGCTGACTAGATGTGTTCATGTTGCTGCCAGTAGTGCAATGCTGTTCCTTTAGCAAAGGATAACAAGAGAATGAAGTAAATTTGATAAAAGAAGTGAATTGCAAGGTCTGTTCTATTCGAATCATAAAATAAAATTTTGGGGTTTCCTGTCCGTTTAATGTACCTACAAAAATAATGTAAACGTTGTTCCTCACCAATCTTAAATCTTCAATTCACTATATAATTACTATTTTCTAATAATCATTTTAATATACAGTCATAACATAACTCAGTGAACTTACTGTCATTTTTTGTTATTTTTGTCATATTTTAGCATTAAGTAAATTATATTCAGGTCCCCAATAACTTCTCTCAAATCGTATTATTATTATCAGGTATTTGTACCCTGAAATATTTAGTTTTTTTCCTTAACGCTGAAAATGTAAATAAATTATTATTAGACAATGGTTTTATGTTGGGAAATATATTTGAGAATATTTCTGAACTGAATTATGTTTCTGAAAAAAGAAAAAAAAACACTGTTGCAAACCTTACTGGCCTTTAATAGAATGAGAGTAATTTTACTTGCTGTATCTTTTTCCCTCGTTTAACAAATGTCCAAAATCTGTGAAGCAGCACCACCAGCTGGTCATACTAATGTACTACAAACCATAATTGGAAGGAAAGAGGTATACTTCCAATAATGTTATATTGTTTTTATGCAGTGATAGTGCGCTATATGGGGCTCACTGAATAGTAGCAGGACATGACATCTGTCCTATGACCAGTCATAATAAATTTTCTGAATTCAGACTCTATAACACCATTTTCTGTATTACATAGGTAATATTAACCCCTTCGCGCTGTTGGGACATTCCATGCCGTCCTAGTGCTGGACTTTAACACTGTGAGGATGGCATGGGACATCCTACCTTATATGACGTACTGCAGCCGCCTCCTTTTTGCTAATGAAAAATCGGACCGGGGTGTGCTTAGCAGTGTAGGCTGTCCCTCATGATGTGATCACCTGATTTCATTTCCAGCAAATGTTCCATGATGGGGAAGTAGGCCTGATAACTGTTCTTATCCCGACCAAAGGCTTGAATGTCTAGGAAGTCTCAAAATCTTCTATAAGACAAAATCAGGTGTTCAATCGCTAAGATGTCAAAATTGAAAGATTTTAGATCTTGATGGAAGAAGGGTCCTCATGAGAGAAGATCCTTCCTGAAAACCCCGCTGGCTGGAGGACACTTGTACTAGATCTGACTCACTGAGGCTCTTTCCTGTTTATCCTGGCTCTCATTCTGGATAGTAAAACAAAAGGAGAAAAGATGTAAATCGGATTGAGTGACCAGGGAACAATTAGTGCATCTATTGGAGTCGCTTGTGGATCTCAGGATCTTGTACAAATACAGGCAAACGCCCATGAGGTCTATGTCTGGCCTTCACCAATCTGGTTGAATACCTTCTCATTGAAGGGCCATTCACAAGGGAGAAGATACTGATGAAAGAGGAAGTCCACTTCTCAATTGTCCACACCAGAAATGTGAATGACTGAAATCATGCAATGATGGCATTCTGGCAATATGAGAGAAAAAACACGTTTGGCCTGGGTTTGCACCAAGAAAAAACAATCTCAATATTATTGTCATATGATTTGTTTATTTGTCTAAGGATCGGAAATCTGTATTCCTCAGACTTCTTCAAGTTCTCTAATAATCTGTCACCAGTGCACATACAGGGAGTGCAGAATTATTAGGCAAGTTGTATTTTTGAGGATTAATTTTATTATTGAACAACAACCATGTTCTCAATGAACCCAAAAAACTCATTAATATCAAAGCTGAATAGTTTTGGAAGTAGTTTTTAGTTTGTTTTTAGTTATAGCTATTTTAGGGGGATATCTGTGTGTGCAGGTGACTATTACTGTGCATAATTATTAGGCAACTTAACAAAAAACAAATATATACCCATTTCAATTATTTATTTTTACCAGTGAAACCAATATAACATCTCAACATTCACAAATATACATTTCTGACATTCAAAAACAAAACAAAAACAAATCAGTGACCAATATAGCCACCTTTCTTTGCAAGGACACTCAAAAGCCTGCCATCCATGGATTCTGTCAGTGTTTTGATCTGTTCACCATCAACATTGCGTGCAACCACAGCCTCCCAGACACTGTTCAGAGAGGTGTACTGTTTTCCCTCCTTGTAAATCTCACATTTGATGATGGACCACAGGTTCTCAATGGGGTTCAGATCAGGTGAACAAGGAGGCCATGTCATTAGATTTTCTTCTTTTATACCCTTTCTTGCCAGCCACGCTGTGGAGTACTTGGACGCGTGTGATGGAGCATTGTCCTGCATGAAAATCATGTTTTTCTTGAAGGATGCAGACTTCTTCCTGTACCACTGCTTGAAGAAGGTGTCTTCCAGAAACTGGCAGTAGGACTGGGAGTTGAGCTTGACTCCATCCTCAACCCGAAAAGGCCCCACAAGCTCATCTTTGATGATACCAGCCCAAACCAGCACTCCACCTCCACCTTGCTGGCGTCTGAGTCGGACTGGAGCTCTCTGCCCTTTACCAATCCAGCCACAGGCTCATCCATCTGGCCCATCAAGACTCACTCTCATTTCATCAGTCCATAAAACCTTAGAAAAATCAGTCTTGAGATATTTCTTGGCCCAGTCTTGACGTTTCAGCTTGTGTGTCTTGTTCAGTGGTGGTCGTCTTTCAGCCTTTCTTACCTTGGCCATGTCTCTGAGTATTGCACACCTTGTGCTTTTGGGCACTCTAGTGATGTTGCAGCTCTGAAATATGGCCAAACCGGTGGCAAGTGGCATCTTGGCAGCTGCACGCTTCACTTTTCTCAGTTCATGGGCAGTTATTTTGCGCCTTGGTTTTTCCACACACTTCTTGCGACCCTGTTGACTATTTTGAATGAAACGCTTGATTGTTCGATGATCACGCTTCAGAAGCTTTGCAATTTTAAGAGTGCTGCATCCCTCTGCAAGATATCTCACTATTTTTGACTTTTCTGAGCCTGTCAAGTCCTTCTTTTGACCCATTTTGCCAAAGGAAAGGAAGTTGCCTAATAATTATGCACACCTGATATAGGGTGTTGATGTCATTAGATACAGAGATGCACATCACCTAATATGCTTAATTGGTAGTAGGCTTTCGAGCCTATACAGCTTGGAGTAAGACAACATGCATAAAGAGGATGATGTGGTCAAAATACTCATTTGCCTAATAATTCTGCACTCCCTGTATAGAAAGCCAAACTTTATTGTGCTCCTGCGGATTTAACCATTAGGGAATCATAGATCTCAGCTCATACACAGGCACAATGTCATTATTGCCTATCCTTTCTAAAACAATTTAGTCTTCAATAAATCTAATATGAGTTTATTGTAAAATATCTTTGTTTCCATAGAAATTATTTTCTATTCTTCTAGTCATCTGATTGCACGTTCTGCAGATGCTTTTAGGATAGATGTGTTCTAGGATTGCAGGTTATCCTTAACCCCTTGACGCCCTTAGGACTTTCCATGCCGTCCTAAAGGAACTAGGCTTTAACGCCGTTAGAACAGCATGGAACGCCCTACTTTTTTTGGCATCCTGCATACTTTGCCTAACTTCAAGATTCACCTAGGGGACGTGCCTAGCATCGTAGGCAGTCCCCCAGGATCCAATGTGTTGGAATCACATGGTCGCGTTTGCGATTGTTCCAATCATTACCATTTGCCCCGTCATGAAGGGGTTAACGGTTTAGTAACAGTTTAAAAAACTTTTTTAAAAAAAAATATTTAGCCAAAAAACTAGCCCACTGATAAAGAAGTTAGAATAATGACGATCCTTTTATCCAGAGTACAATGCAATATGCATTTAATTTATGATGGAGATAAAAACATAATATTAAAATCCTCCATTTTATAAAAATGATTGTATAGCCAATTAATTATTGTATAGCCAATTTTTATAGCCATCTAGGCAATAAACAGCTGTCTAGAAGTGGTTTTAATTTTGCTGCACCTACTCCATAAGGGGATTTTTGTGGTTAAACACAGTACTGGAAGAAAAAAGCTATGACGAGGAGGGAGGGTATAATAGCGCTGTCCCGCGAATGCTGCATTAATAAGGAAACCCTTAATGGTACATTGCGGTCATTAAGGTATTAATAATCACTTTCTTCTGTATTAGAAAATAAATAAAACCTTTTGCTATATTTTGTGTCATGGTGCACGGAACTGCCACACCTCAAAGTACTATTCCTAGTGGCCTAACTTGGCTCAAGTCAGTTTTGCTACAAAAAAAAGTTGATTTGCTAGTAGAATGAACCTTTTACTTTTTACTGCGCTGGGCTTTAGCGCTGTTAGGACGGCATGGTGGAACATCCTAGCCGTTTGGTTGCCTTAATTCCAACTGCACTTCCAGAATGGAATTGCGGTCTTGAAGGCGTGTCTAGCATCATAGGGACGCCCACCTGACCAGACCCATCATTGAAACCTCGGAATCGCATGCACGATCCCATCATTGAATTTGTTTACATTGGAACGTTGTTCCGATGTAGACCAATTAACCCTGTCATCAAAGGGTTAAAGCAAATCAGCTGTCCACAAAACATTGTCTTGGAATCAATTTAGAAAATCCAATAAACACAAGATCGGGATTTCAAGTCACATGCTCTTTATATACCGAGTTGCAAATTTAGACATCATAATCCCAACAAGAGATATTTTAGTTGACAGTGAACATATGTCGTTGTCGTTTGTTATCAGTTCAGTTTGGACAAGGACAATTATTACATTTAAATGGATTGCAAGTTGTTGCAGGACAGGTTGGTTTAAGCCGAGTCACTTCATGATAGGACATAAACTGTAATTATTCAGATAGAGCGGACATGATACGATGCACATTGATAAATGCAGACAGTATACGCTGTCGCATTTATCATTGCACTGGCAGTTCTTGTGAACTGCTGGTGCAATGCCGCTCCCTGCAGATTCACGCTAGCAGGGGGGTGTCAATAAACCCGATCGTATTCGTTCAGGTTGATTTCTGTCCGCAGCCTCAGAGCAGGCGGAACAGTTATGGAGCAGCGATCTTTAGACCGCTGCTACATAACTTCTGTTTCCGTACAAATGTCCACAGCACTGTTAATTCTTTTATCTCTTTATTGTACACACACAGAAAAAAGCGACGTTTCGAGTCTGACTCCTATTCATGTGAATAAGAGTCATTAGACTGGAAACATCGCTTTTTTCTATGTGTGTACAATAAAGAGATAAAAGAATTAACAGTGCTGTGGACATTTGTACTGTTTATATGTGACTGGGGGAACTGGCAGATTCCCTGTCTTCACGAGCACTGAAACTCCAAAGCAGTTGCTGTTTTATTGAGTACATACAACTTCTGTTTCCGGTGAGCCTGAAGGCTCGCGCGAAAACGGGCATCAAGCCCCATACAGAGCTTGATAATTCGGCCCCAGAGAGTTCAATTGCAAAAGAAAACTCTAAAAAAATCCTACAATATTTATTTTGGTCTCCTTGCTGAAATGTAGCTCATTTCCATACTGAGGTATCTCAGGCACGTGCACATGTTTTGTGCACTATGTATGTTATTATTACAAACATTGTTGAAAACACTGCTGTCATACACACCCTGCAACATTCTTCAAAGTAAATCATCAGTGCAGTAGCTCATGTACTGTATATGTGTCTGTAATAGGCTACAGCTGTTGAGATACGAAAAACATATGCAAACGGTTTTTCAATCGGTGTGTTCCTGGACTGCAAAACTTTGGTTTAAATGTTTATAAACATTCCATTTATATCTAGATCTCTTGCATTGCAGTGCTTAGTTGATTATTTACATTATGTAGTACATAAAATACTTTTATGTCCCTTTTATTGAATCCAGTCTGAGAGAATGATGTTCTGTTTTTTAGACTATAAAATGTGAATGTGATTCTAAACTATCCTCAGTATACTGTCAGCATTGCTTAGTACAGCTTTGTCAATTCACTCTTTATTGCTACTTAAATGGACACCAGAGGTGTGCACTGCGGTGTATTTCACACTCCATTAGAGGCAGATTGCATGTTACCTGCTGTTCGCTCACGTGTGTTTGCAGGTCAAGTCATCTTGTCAGTTTGCATGTCATCGCATGAAGAAGAACTGAACCCTGCACATTATATAATAGTGTATGACAGCTGCTTGTTAGTATGAATGAGAATTGTTTATATCCATGCTTTACTGCTATTAGTGCTGCCCATCAGAGAAATAATTACATTCCTGCTAAATTATGCTATTTTCAGTAGGGAGAGCAAAATACTATGGCACCTTAGCTTGTGTTCCTGCTAGAGATGTCAGCTGCGCCCACAAAATACTATGGCACCTTAGCTTGTGTTCCTGCTAGAAATGTCAGCTGCCCCCCTCAAAATACTATGGCACCTTAGCTTGTGCTCCTGCTAGAGATGTCAGCTGCCCCCCCCCCAAATTACTATGGCACCTTAGCTTGTGTTCCTGCTAGAGATGTCAGCTGCCCCCCTCAAAATACTATGGCACCTTAGCTTGTGCTCCTGCTAGAGATGTCAGCTGCCCCCCCCACACAAATTACTATGGCACCTTAGCTTGTGTTCCTGCTAGAGATGTCAGCTGCCCCCACAAAATACTATGGCACCTTAGCTTGTGCTCCTGCTAGAGATGTCAGCTGCCCCCACAAAATACTATGGCACCTTAGCTTGTGTTCCTGCTAGAGATGTCAGCTGCCCCCCTCAAAATACTATGGCACCTTTGCTTGTGCTCCTGCTAGAGATGTCAGCTGCCCCCCCCCCCCACAAATTACTATGGCACCTTAGCTTGTGTTCCTGCTAGAGATGTCAGCTGCCCCCACAAAATACTATGGCACCTTAGCTTGTGCTCCTGCTAGAGATGTTAGCTGCCCCCCCAAAAATACTATGGCACCTTAGCTTGTGTTCCTGCTAGATATGATAGCTGCCCCCCCCCCACAAAATACTATGGCACCTTAGCTTGTGTTCCTGCTAGATATGTTAGCTGCCCCCCAAAAAAATACTATGGCACCTTAACTTGTGTTCCTGCTAGGGATGCCTACTGACCCCCACAAAATACTATGGCACCTTAGCTTGTGTTCCTGCTAGGGATGCCTACTGCCCCCCACAAAATACTATGGCACCTTAGCTTGTGTTCCTGCTAGAGATGTCAGCTGCCCCCCACAAAAATACTATGGTACCTTAGATTGTGCTCCTGCTAGAGATGTCAGCTGCCCCCACAAAATACTATGGCACATTGGCTTGTGTTCCTGCTAGGGATGCCAGCTGCCCCCCACACAAAATACTATGGCACCTTAGCTTGTGTTCCTTCTAGAGATGTCAGCTGCCCCCCCCCAAAATACTATGGCACCTTAGCTTGTGCTCCTGCTAGATATGTCAGCTGCCCCCCCCCAAAAAAAATACTATGGCACTTCAGCTTGTGTTCCTGCTAGAGATGTCAGCTGCCCCCACAAAATACTATGGCACCTTAGCTTGTGCTCCTGCTAAAGATGTCAGCTGCCCCCACAAAATACTATGGCACCTTAGCTTGTGTTCCTGCTAGAGATGTCAGCTGCCCCCCTCAAAATACTATGGCACCTTAGCTTGTGCTCCTGCTAGAGATGTCAGCTACCCCCCCCACACAAATTACTATGGCACCTTAGCTTGTGTTCCTGCTAGAGATGTCAGCTGCCCCCACAAAATACTATGGCACCTTAGCTTGTGCTCCTGCTAGAGATGTCAGCTGCCCCCACAAAATACTATGGCACCTTAGCTTGTGTTCCTGCTAGATATGATAGCTGCCCCCCCAAAATTACTATGGCACCTTAGCTTGTGTTCCTGCTAGATATGTTAGCTGCCCCCCCCCCACAAAATACTATGGCACCTTAGCTTGTGTTCCTGCTCGATATGTTAGCTGCCCCCCCAAAAAATACTATAGCACCTTAAATTGTGTTCCTGCTAGGGATGCCTACTGCCCCCCACAAAATACTATGGCACCTTAGCTTGTGTTCCTACTAGAGATGTCAGTTGCCCCCCACAAAAATACTATGGTACCTTAGATTGTGTTCCTGCTAGAGATGTCAGCTGCCCCCACAAAATACTATGGCACATTTGGCTTGTGTTCCTGCTAGGGATGCCAGCTGCCCCCCACACAAAATACTATGGCACCTTAGCTTGTGTTCCTTCTAGAGATGTCAGCTGCCCCCCACAAAATACTATGGCACCTTAGCTTGTGCTCCTGCTAGATATATCAGCTGCCCCCCCCCCCAAAAAAAATACTATGGCACCTTAGCTTGTGCTCCTGCTAGAGATGTCAGCTGCCCCCCACAAAATACTATGGCACCTTAGCGTGTGTTCCTTCTAGGGGTGCCTACTGCCCCCACAAAATACTATGGCACCTTAGCTTGTGCTCCTGCTAGAGATGTCAGCTGCTCCTCACAAAATACTATGGTACCTTAGCTTGTGCTCCTGCTAGAGATGTCAGTTGCCCCACACAAAATACTATGGTACCTTAGCTTGTGTTCCTGCTAGATATGTTAGCTGCCCCCCAAAAAATACTATGGCACCTTAGCTTGTGTTCCTGCTAGGGATGCCTACTGACCCCCACAAAATACTATGGCACCTTATCTTGTGTTCCTGCTAGGGATGCCTACTGCCCCCACATGCACTGGTCACACCTATCCTCAAAAAACCTTCCCTTGATCCTACCTCCCCATCCAACTACCGCCCTATTTCCCTCCTCCCTCTTGTATCAAAGCTTCTCGAAAAACTAGCTTATGCACGCCTTTCCCATTTCCTTACAATAAACTCCCTTCTTGACCCATTGCAATCTGGATTTCGTCCCCATCACTCCACAGAAACAGCAATTGTTAAGGTTACCAATGACCTACTTACAGCAAAATCAAAAGGCCACTTCTCTCTGCTTATTCTCCTTGATCTGTCCGCAGCCTTTGACACTGTTGACCACCCTCTCTTGCTCCAAACCCTCCAATCCTTCGGCATATGTGACACAGCCCTCTCGTGGCTCTCTTCCTACCTGTCAAACCGTACCTTTAGTGTAGCCTTCTCTGGGGCCTCCTCTGCCCCGTCACCACTTTCTGTCAGAGTACCGCAAGGCCCTGTTCTCGGTCCCCTTCTCTTCTCAATCTACACGTCATCACTAGGTTCCCTAATAAAGTCCCATGGTTTACAATATCATTTGTATGCCGACGACACCCAAATCTACTTCTCTGCACCAGAACTTTCTCCTTCCTTGCTAACCCGTGTCACTAACTGTCTTTCTCACATCTCCAACTGGATGTCCTCTCACTACCTCAAGCTAAATCTCTCCAAAACTGAGCTCCTTATTTTCCCCCCTTCTTCAAAACTCTCCACCCCCAATCTCTCTATAACTGTCGACAACTCCATCATTACCCCTACCCCGCATGCCCGATGTCTCGGGGTCACATTTGACTCAGATCTTTCTTTCACTCCTCACATTCAGACTTTGGCTAAAGCCTGCCGCTTCCACCTTAAAAACATCTCTAAAATTAGACACTTCCTTACACAAGACACAACTAAGATTTTAATCCACTCTCTCATCCTCTCCCGCCTCGATTACTGCAACTCTGTCCTCTCTGGTCTCCCCACCTACCGCCTAGCTCCTTTACAATCCCTAATGAATGCCTCTGCCAGACTCATCTTCCTTACAAGTCGCTCATCATCTGCTGCACCTCTCTGCCAATCTCTTCACTGGCTTCCTCTTGCCTCTAGGATCAAACACAAAATTCTCACTCTGACATACAAAGCCCTCAACTGCACTGCTCCCCCCTATATCTCTGATCTTGTCTCCAGATACTCTCCTTCCCGTCCCCTTCGCTCTGCTCAAGACCTCCTACTCTCCTCCTCTCTTGTCACCTCATCACACTCCCGTTTACAGGACTTCTCCAGACTGGCTCCCATCTTGTGGAACTCTCTGCCTCGCTCCACAAGACTCTCTTCTAGTTTTAAAAGCTTCAAGTGCTCCCTAAAGACTCTACTGTTCAGGGATGCATACAACCTACGCTAACCTTACTCTATACCAGTTCCTCTCCTCCATTGCTATCCCGTGATCCCCCCTAGCATGTAAGCTTAAGAGTCCAGCTGTTTGTTGATCACCTTCTCAAGAGCTGACTACAACAGTGCAACTCTTGGCAGGGCCCTCTACCCATTTGATCCCTATAACTGTTTATTTTATTTTTATTTATTTATTTATTTATTATTATTTATTTTATTTTTTTTTTTATTTTTTTGTACTCCGCCTTTGTTAATAGCGCTGCGGAATCTGTTGGCGCTCTACAAATAACCGATAATAATAATAATATGGCACATTAGCTTGTGTTCCTACTAGAGATGTCAGCTGCCCCCCACAAAAATACTATGGCACCTTAGCTTGTGTTCCTGCTAGAAATGTCAGCTGCCCCCACAAAATACTTTGGCACATTAGCTTGTGTTCCTGCTAGGGATGCCAGCTGCCCCCCACACAAAATACTATGGCACCTTAGATTGTGTTCCTGCTAGAGATGTCAGCGGCACCCCACAAAATACTATGGCACCTTAGCTTTTGCTCCTGCTAAAGATGTCAGCTGCCCCCCACAAAATACTATGGCACCTTAGCTTGTGTTCCTGCTAGGGTTGCCAGCTGCCCCCATAAAATACTATGGCACATTAGCTTGTGTTCCTGCTAGGGATGCCAGCTGCCCCCCCACAAAAATACTATGGCACCTTAGCTTGTGTTCCTGCTAGGGATGCCAGCTGCTCCCCACAAAAATATTGGACAACCTGTGGGTAACTGGACATGACTGGAGGGTTGCCACCTGTCCTGGAATGTCCCAGATAGTTTGGGTTTCTATTTGTGTGCCAGAGTTTGAAGCTGAGTTAGAACCTGACATGCAAATGTCAGGATTTGGTGAGAAAAAGCCACAGCCATACTGCACATGCCTACAGTAATTTCTCCCTTGCATGTGTGTCTTTGTGTGGGAGTGTGTCTGAGTGTGTACGTACCTTTGTGTGTGAGAGAGAATGTCTTTGTGTTTGTCAGTGTCTTTAAACTGGAAACTTTTTTAGATTTGTATTCTCTATCTGAATCATGAAAGAAAAATGTTGGGTTTCATGTCCCTTTAAGCTGGGTAATCAGCATATTGTCACAATACTTACAACCTACAGAACAACAGCTATCCACAGCTAAACATGTAATGAGGTACTTACTGATTACATGCAAGTCAAAGAAACAACTCACAGTAGCTTTAGCTTCATGTCAAGCTGAATATATGGCACTGGCTGTGACTACACAGGGGGGTTTATATCTGATGTAGTTACTCAGAAGAATGATGCAAATTCAGTGTAAATGTGAACCAAAAAAATCTTTGAGGACAATCAAGGTGCAATAGCTCCTTCAAAAAAATCTAGTTTGCTGTCAGAGATGTAAACATGTTGATATAATGGGCTTGATTCATCAATCCCTCGCCTACCTATAACTGCAGGTTCGCACAAGAGAACCTGCAGTCAGAATATATCAAGCAGTGGTCATCAGACACAAGAGAACCTGCAGTCAGAATATATCAAGCAGTGGTCATCAGACACAAGAGAACCTGCAGTCAGTATTTATCAAGCAGCGGTTATCAGACACAAGAGAACCTGCAGTCAGTATTTATCAAGCAGCAGTCATCAGACACAAGAGAACCTGCAGTCAGTATTTATCAAGCAGCGGTTATCAGACACAAGAGAACCTACAGTCAGTATTTATCAAGCAGCGCTCATCAGACACAAGAGAACCTGCAGTCAGTATTTATCAAGCAGCGGTCATCAGACACAAGAGTACCTACAGTCAGTATTTATCAAGCAGTGGTCATCAGACACAAGAGAACCTACAGTCAGTATTTATCAAGCAGTGGTCATCAGACACAAGACAACCTGCAGTCAGTATTTATCAAGCAGCGGTTATCAGACACAAGAGAACCTACAGTCAGTATTTATCAAGCTGCGGTCATCAGACACAAGAGAACCTGCAGTCAGTATTTATCAAGCAGCGGTTATCAGACACAAAAGAACCTACAGTCAGTATTTATCAAGCAGTGGTCATCAGACACAAGACAACCTGCAGTCAGTATTTATTAAGCAGTGGTCATCAGATACAAGACAACCTGCAGTCAGTATTTATCAAGCAGCGGTCATCAGGCACAAGAGAGCCTGCAGTCAGTATTTATCAAGCAGCGGTTATCAGACACAAGAGAACCTACAGTCAGTATTTATCAAGCAGCGGTTATCAGACACAAAAGAACCTACAGTCAGTATTTATCAAGCAGCGGTCATCAGACACAAGAGAACCTGCAGTCAGTATTTATCAAGCAACGGTTATCAGACACAAGAGAGCCTGCAGTCAGTATTTATCAAGCAGTGGTCATTAGAAACAAGAGAATCTGCAGTCAGTATTTATCAAGCAGCGCTCATCAGACACAAGAGAACCTGCAGTCAGTATTTATCAAGCAGCGGTCATCAGACACAGGAGAACCTGCAGTCAGTATTTATCAAGCAGCGGTCATCAGACAAGAGAACCTGCAGTCAGTATTTATCAAGCAGCGGTCATCAGACAAGAGAACCTACAGTCAGTATTTATCAAGCAGCAGTCATCAGGCAAAAGAGAGCCTGCAGTCAGTATTTATCAAACAGCGGTTATAAGACACAAGAGAACCTACAGTCAGTATTTATCAAGCAGCGGTCATCAGACAAGAGAACCTACAGTCAGTATTTATCAAGCAGCGGTTATCAGACACAAAAGAACCTACAGTCAGTATTTATCAAGCAGCGGTCATCAGACACAAGATAACCTACAGTCAGTATTTATCAAGCAGTGGTCATCAGACACAAGACAACCTGCAGTCAGTATTTATCAAGCAGTGGTCATCAGGCACAAGAGAGCTTGCAGTCAGTATTTATCAAGCAGGAGTCATCAGACATAAGAGAACCTGCAGTCAGTATTTATCAAGCAGCGGTCATCAGGCACAAGAGAACCTGCAGTCAGTATTTATCAAGCAGCGGTCATCAGACACAAGAGAACCTGCAGTCAGTATTTATCAAGCAGCGGTCATCAGACACAAGAGAACCTGCAGTCAGTATTTATCAAGCAGTGGTCATCAGACACAAGAGAACCTGCAGTCAGTATTTATCAAGCAGCGGTCATCAGACACAAGAGAACCTGCAGTGAGTATTTATCAAGCAGCAGTCATCACTCAGACACAAGAGAACCTGTAGTCAGTATTTATCAAGCAGTGGTCATCAGACACAAGAGAACCTGCAGTCAGTATTTATCAAGCAGCGGTCATCAGACAAAGAGGAACCTGCAGTCAGTATTTATCAAGCAGCAGTTATCACTCAGACACAAGAGAACCTGCAGTCAGTATTTATCAAGCAGCGGTCATCAGACACAAGAGAATCTGCAGTCAGTATTTATCAAGCAGCGGTTATCAGACACAGAGGAACCTGCAGTCAGTATTTATCAAGCAGCGGTCATCAGACACAAGAGAGCCTGCAGTCAGTATTTATCAAGCAGCTGTCATCAGACACAAGAGAACCTGCAGACAGTATTTATCAAGCAGCAGTCATCAGACACAAGAGAACCTGCAGTCAGTATTAATCAAGCAGCAGTTATCACTCAGACACAAGAGAACCTGCAGTCAGTATTTATCAAGCAGCTGTCATCAGACACAAGAGAACCTGCAGTCAGTATTTATCAAGCAGCAGTCATCAGACACAAGAGAACCTGCAGTCAGTATTAATCAAGCAGCAGTTATCACTCAGACACAAGAGAACCTGCAGTCAGTATTTATCAAGCAGCGGTCATCAGACACAAGAGAATCTGCAGTCAGTATTTATCAAGCAGCGGTTATCAGACACAGAGGAACCTGCAGTCAGTATTTATCAAGCAGCGGTCATCAGACACAAGAGAGCCTGCAGTCAGTATTTATCAAGCAGCTGTCATCAGACACAAGAGAACCTGCAGTCAGTATTTATCAAGCAGCGGTCATCAGACACAAGAGAACCTGCAGTCAGTATTTATCAAGCAGCGGTTATCAAACACAAGAGAACCTGCAGTCAGTATTTATCAAGCAGCGGTCATCAGACACAAGAGAACCTGCAGTCAATATTTATCAAGCAGCTGTCATCAGACACAAGAGAACCTGCAGTCAGATAAGAGGTAATCAAAGCGCCAAAAACCAAATTACCTCTTATCTGATTATCCATATCTTTTTGACCGCTAGGGGTCAACTGATTAGAGCAAAGGGTCTTTGGCAATTGGCGCTTAGTGTAAACTTACCATTAAAGAACCTGCAGTCAATATTTATCAAGCAGCGGTCATCAGACACAAAAGAACCTGCAGTCAGTATTTATCAAGAAGCGGTCATCAGACACAAGAGAATCTGCAGTCAGTATTTATCAAGCAGTGGTCATCAGACACAAGAGAACCTGCAGTCAGTATTTATCAAGCAGTGGTCATCAGACACAAGAGAACCTGCAGTCAGTATTTATCAAGCAGCAGTTATCACTCAGACACAAGAGAGCCTGCAGTCAGTATTTATCAAGCAGCGGTCATCAGACACAAGAGAGCCTGCAGTCAGTATTTATCAAGCAGCGGTCATCAGACACAAGAGAACCTGCAGTCAGCATTTATCAAGCAGCAGTCATCAGACACAAGAGAACCTGCAGTCAGTATTTATCAAGCAGCGGTCATCTGACACAAGAGAACCTGCAGTCAGTATTTATCAAGCAGCTGTCATCAGACACAAGAAAACCTGCAGTCAGTATTTATCAAGCAGCGGTCATCAGACACAAGAGAACCTGCAGTCAGTATTTGTCAAGCAGCGGTCATCAGACACAAAAGAACCTGCAGTCAGTATTTGTCAAGCAGCGGTCATCAGACACAAAAGAACCTGTAGTCAGTAATTATCAAGCAGCGGTCATCAGACACAAGAGAACCTGCAGTCAGTATTTGTCAAGCAGCGGTCATCAGACACAAAAGAACCTGTAGTCAGTAATTATCAAGCAGCGGTCATCAGACACAAGAGAACCTGCAGTCAGTATTTATCAAGCAGCGGTCATCAGACACAAGAGAACCTGCAGTCAGTATTTATCAAGCAGCGGTCATCAGACACAAAAGAACCTGTAGTCAGTAATTATCAAGCAGCGGTCATCAGACACAAGAGAACCTGCAGTCAGTATTTGTCAAGCAGCGGTCATCAGACACAAAAGAACCTGTAGTCAGTAATTATCAAGCAGCGGTCATCAGACACAAGAGAACCTGCAGTCAGTATTTATCAAGCAGCGGTCATCAGACACAAGAGAACCTGCAGTCAGTATTTATCAAGCAGTGGTCATCAGACACAAGAGAACCTGCAGTCAGTATTTATCAAGCAGCAGTCATCAGACACAAGAGAACCTGCAGTCAGTATTTATCAAGCAGCAGTCATCACTCAGACACAAGAGAACCTGCAGTCAGTATTTATCAAGCAGCGGTCATCAGACACAAGAGAATCTGCAGTCAGTATTTAACAAGCAGCGGTCATCAGACAAAGAGGAACCTGCAGTCAGTATTTATCAAGCAGCGGTCATCAGACACAAGAGAACCTGTAGTCAGTATTTATCAAGCAGTGGTCATCAGACACAAGAGAACCTGCAGTCAGTATTTATCAAGCAGCAGTCATCACTCAGACACAAGAGAACCTGCAGTCAGTATTTATCAAGCAGCGGTCATCAGACACAAGAGAATCTGCAGTCAGTATTTATCAAGCAGCAGTCATCAGACATGGAGGAACCTGCAGTCAGTATTTATCAAGCAGCAGTCATCAGACACAAGAGAGCCTGCAGTCAGTATTTATCAAGCAGCGGTCATCAGACACAAGAGAGCCTGCAGTCAGTATTTATCAAGCAGCTGTCATCAGACACAAGAGAACCTGCAGTCAGTATTTGTCAAGCAGCGGTCATCAGACACAAGAGAACCTGCAGTCAGTATTAATCAAGCAGCGGTCATCAGACACAAGAGGACCTGCAGTCAGTATTTATCAAGCAGCGGTCATCAGACACAAGAGAACCTGCAGTCAGTATTTATCAAGCAGTTGTCATCAGACACAAGAGAAACTACAGTCAGTATTTATCAAGCAGTGGTAATCAGACACAAGAGAACCTGCAGTCAGTATTTATCAAGCAGTGGTCATCAGACACAAGAGAACCTGCAGTCAGTATTTATCAAGCAGACGTCATCAGACACAAGAGAGCCTGCAGTCAGTATTTATCAAGCAGTGGTCATCAGACACAAGAGAGCCTGCAGTCAGTATTTATCAAGCAGCTGTCATCAGACACAAGAGAACCTGCAGTCAGCATTTATCAAGCAGCAGTCATCAGACACAAGAGAACCTGCAGTCAGTATTTATCAAGCAGCGGTCATCAGACACAAGAGAACCTGCAGTCAGTATTTATCAAGCAGCTGTCATCAGACACAAGAAAACCTGTAGTCAGTATTTATCAAGCAGCGGTCATCAGACACAAGAGAACCTGCAGTCAGTATTTGTCAAGCAGCAGTCATCAGACACAAAAGAACCTGCAGTCAGTATTTGTCAAGCAGCGGTCATCAGACACAAAAGAATCTGTAGTCAGTAATTATCAAGCAGCGGTCATCAGACACAAGAGAACCTGCAGTCAGTATTTATCAAGCAGCGGTCATCAGACACAAGAGGACCTGCAGTCAGTATTTATCAAGCAGCGGTCATGAGACACAAGAGAACCTGCAGTCAGTATTTATCAAGCAGCGGTCATCAGACACAAGAGAACCTGCAGTCAGTATTTATCAAGCAGCTGTCATCAGACACAATAGAACCTGCAGTCAGTATAGTATTTATCAAGCAGTGGTCATCAGACACAAGAGAACCTGCAGTCAGTATTTATCAAGCAGTGGTCATCAGACACAAGAGAATCTGCAGTCAGTATTTATAAAGCAGCAGTCATCAGACACAAGAGAACCTGCAGTCTGTATTTATCAAGCAGTGGTCATCAGACACAAGAGAACCTGCAGTCAGTATTTATCAAGCAGTGGTCATCAGACACAAGAGAACCTGCAGTCAGTATTTATAAAGCAGCAGTCATCAGACACAAGAGAACCTGCAGTCTGTATTTATCAAGCAGTGCTCATCAGACACAAGAGAACCTGCAGTCAGTATTTATCAAGCAGTGGTCATCAGACACAAGAGAACCTGCAGTCAGTATTTATCAAGCAGTGGTCATCAGACACAAGAGAACCTGCAGTCAGTATTTATCAAGCAGTGGTCATCAGACACAAGAGAACCTGCAGTCAGTATTTATCAAGCAGTGGTCATCAGACACAAGAGAACCTACAATCAGTATTTATCAAGCAGTGGTCATCAGACACAAGAGAACCTGCAGTCAGTATTTATCAAGCAGCGGTCATCAGACACAGAGGAACCTGCAGTCAGTATTTATCAAGCAGCGGTCATCAGACACAAGAGAACCTGTAGTCAGTATTTATCAAGCAGTGGTCATCAGACACAAGAGAACCTGCAGTCAGTATTTATCAAGCAGCAGTCATCAGACACAAGAGAACCTGCAGTCAGTATTTATCAAGCAGCAGTCATCACTCAGACACAAGAGAACCTGCAGTCAGTATTTATCAAGCAGCGGTCATCAGACACAAGAGAATCTGCAGTCAGTATTTATCAAGCAGCGGTCATCAGACACAGAGGAACCTGCAGTCAGTATTTATCAAGCAGCGGTCATCAGACACAAGAGAGCCTGCAGTCAGTATTTATCAAGCAGCTGTCATCAGACACAAGAGAACCTGCAGTCAGTATTTATCAAGCAGCGGTCATCAGACACAAGAGAACCTGCAGTCAGTATTTATCAAGCAGCGGTCATCAGACACAAGAGAACCTGCAGTCAGTATTTATCAAGCAGCGGTCATCAGACACAAGAGAACCTGCAGTCAGTATTTATCAAGCAGCGGTCATCAGACACAAGAGAACCTGCAGTCAGTATTTATCAAGCAGCTGTCATCAGACACAAGAGAACCTGCAGTCAGTATAGTATTTATCAAGCAGTGGTCATCAGACACAAGAGAACTTGCAGTCAGTATTTGTCAAGCAGCGGTCATCAGACACAAAAGAACCTGCAGTCAGTATTTGTCAAGCAGCGGTCATCAGACACAAATGAACCTGTAGTCAGTAATTATCAAGCAGCGGTCATCAGACACAAGAGAACCTGCAGTCAGTATTTATCAAGCAGCGGTCATCAGACACAAGAGGACCTGCAGTCAGTATTTATCAAGCAGCGGTCATCAGACACAAGAGAACCTGCAGTCAGTATTTATCAAGCAGCGGTCATCAGACACAAGAGAACCTGCAGTCAGTATTTATCAAGCAGCTGTCATCAGACACAATAGAACCTGCAGTCAGTATAGTATTTATCAAGCAGTGGTCATCAGACACAAGAGAACCTGCAGTCAGTATTTATCAAGCAGTGGTCATCAGACACAAGAGAATCTGCAGTCAGTATTTATAAAGCAGCAGTCATCAGACACAAGAGAACCTGCAGTCTGTATTTATCAAGCAGTGGTCATCAGACACAAGAGAACCTGCAGTCAGTATTTATCAAGCAGTGGTCATCAGACACAAGAGAACCTGCAGTCAGTATTTATAAAGCAGCAGTCATCAGACACAAGAGAACCTGCAGTCTGTATTTATCAAGCAGTGGTCATCAGACACAAGAGAACTTGCAGTCAGTATTTATCAAGCAGTGGTCATCAGACACAAGAGAACCTGCAGTCAGTATTTATCAAGCAGTGGTCATCAGACACAAGAGAACCTGCAGTCAGTATTTATCAAGCAGTGGTCATCAGACACAAGAGAACCTGCAGTCAGTATTTATCAAGCAGTGGTCATCAGACACAAGAGAGCCTACAATCAGTATTTATCAAGCAGTGGTCATCAGACACAAGAGAACCTGCAGTCAGTATTTATCAAGCAGCGGTCATCAGACACAGAGGAACCTGCAGTCAGTATTTATCAAGCAGCGGTCATCAGACACAAGAGAACCTGTAGTCAGTATTTATCAAGCAGTGGTCATCAGACACAAGAGAACCTGCAGTCAGTATTTATCAAGCAGCAGTCATCAGACACAAGAGAACCTGCAGTCAGTATTTATCAAGCAGCAGTCATCACTCAGACACAAGAGAACCTGCAGTCAGTATTTATCAAGCAGCGGTCATCAGACACAAGAGAATCTGCAGTCAGTATTTATCAAGCAGCGGTTATCAGACACAGAGGAACCTGCAGTCAGTATTTATCAAGCAGCGGTCATCAGACACAAGAGAGCCTGCAGTCAGTATTTATCAAGCAGCTGTCATCAGACACAAGAGAACCTGCAGTCAGTATTTATCAAGCAGCGGTCATCAGACACAAGAGAACCTGCAGTCAGTATTTATCAAGCAGCGGTCATCAGACACAAGAGAACCTGCAGTCAGTATTTATCAAGCAGCGGTCATCAGACACAAGAGAACCTGCAGTCAGTATTTATCAAGCAGCGGTCATCAGACACAAGAGAACCTGCAGTCAGTATTTATCAAGCAGCTGTCATCAGACACAAGAGAACCTGCAGTCAGTATAGTATTTATCAAGCAGTGGTCATCAGACACAAAAGAACCTGCAGTCAGTATTTATCAAGCAGTGGTCATCAGACACAAGAGAATCTGCAGTCAGTATTTATCAAGCAGCGGTCATCAGACACAAGAGAACCTGCAGTCTGTATTTATCAAGCAGTGGTCATCAGACACAAGAGAACCTGCAGTCAGTATTTATCAAGCAGTGGTCATCAGACACAAGAGAACCTGCAGTCAGTATTTATCAAGCAGTGGTCATCAGACACAAGAGAACCTACAGTCAGTATTTATCAAGCAGTGGTCATCAGACACAAGAGAACCTGCAGTCAGTATTTATCAAGCAGCGGTCATCAGACACAAGAGAGCCTGCAATCAGTATTTATCAAGCAGCGGTCATCAGACACAAGAGAACCTGCAGTCAGCATTTATCAAGCAGCGGTCATCAGACACAAGAGAACCTGCAGTCAGTATTTATCAAGCAGCGGTCATCAGACACAAGAGAACCTGTAGTCAGTATTTATCAAGCAGCTGTCATCAGACACAAGAAAACCTGCAGTCAGTATTTATCAAGCAGCGGTCATCAGACACAAGAGAACCTGCAGTCAGTATTTATCAAGCAGTGCTCATGAGACACAAGAGAACCTGCAGTCAGTATTTATCAAGCAGCGGTCATCAGACACAAGAGAACCTGCAGTCAGTATTTTTCAAGCAGCGGTCATGAGACACAAGAGAACCTGCAGTCAGTATTTATCAAGCAGCGGTCATCAGACACAAGAGAGCCTGCAGTCAGTATTTATCAAGCAGCGGTCATCAGACACAAGAGAACCTGCAGTCAGTATTTGTCAAGCAGCGGCCATCAGTCACAAGAGAACCTGCAGTCAGTATTTATCAAGCAGTGCTCATGAGACACAAGAGAACCTGCAGTCAGTATTTATCAAGCAGCGGTCATCAGACACAAAAGAACCTGCAGTCAGTATTTGTCAAGCAGCGGTCATCAGACACAAAAGAACCTGTAGTCAGTAATTATCAAGCAGCGGTCATCAGACACAAGAGAACCTGCAGTCAGTATTTGTCAAGCAGCGGTCATCAGACGCAAAAGAACCTGTAGTCAGTAATTATCAACAGTGGTCATCAGACACAAGAGAACCTGCAGTTAGTATTTGTCAAGCAGCGGTCATCAGACACAAAAGAACCTGTAGTCAGTAATTATCAAGCAGCGGTCATCAGACACAAGAGAACCTACAGTCAGTATTTATCAAGCAGCTGTCATCAGACACAAGAGAACCTGCAGTCAGTATTTATCAAGCAGTGGTCATCAGACACAAGAGAACCTGCAGTCAGCATTTATCAAGCAGCGGTCATCAGACACACGAGAACCTGCAGTCAGTATTTATCAAGTAGTAGTCATCAGACATAAGAGAACCTGCAGTCAGTATTTATCAAGCAGTGGTCATCAGACACAAGAGAACCTGCAGTCAGTATTTATCAAGCAGTGGTCATCAGACACAAGAGAACCTGCAGTCAGTATTTATCAAGCAGTGGTCATCAGACACAAGAGAACCTGCAGTCAGTATTTATCAAGCAGTGGTCATCAGACACAAGAGAACCTGCAGTCAGCATTTATCAAGCAGCGGTCATCAGACACACGAGAACCTGCAGTCAGTATTTATCAAGTAGTAGTCATCAGACATAAGAGAACCTGCAGTCAGTATTTATCAAGCAGTGGTCATCAGACACAAGAGAACCTGCAGTCAGTATTTATCAAGCAGTGGTCATCAGACACAAGAGAACCTGCAGTCAGTATTTATCAAGCAGTGGTCATCAGACTGCTGCTTTCCTACCCTGTCCTCCACCTTTTAGATTGACAGCTTCTGTGCACAGAGCCGGCTCAACCATGGGACCAAGTTGGTCCAATGGACCCAGGCAGCACTTGCCAAGGGGCAGCACTTTAGTGAGTCAGTCACTGTCAGACACAGACCTCTCCTGTCCACCCTTCCCACATATTGTGCATAAGCATTGGTTGCATGCAGGTTGGTAGGCTTATTAAGGTCAGCGGCCAGGCAAGTAGGTTGATATGCAAATCAATAATGTTACTACTCGGGGGGGGGGGGTGATTTCATTCTTGGACCCGGGCACCACAATATCTTGAGCCGGCCCTATCTGTGCGCGCGTGATTGGCTGTGCACGGGCATCGTTGCACACGAGCGCAAAATAGAGCTTGTGTGCAATGTTAAATTAAGGGCAGCAGATTGCTGCCGCCAGAGGAGAGCTGGGTGGATAGGGGCGAATATGTACATACCTGGCTGCCCTTGATTGATAAATGGAGCCCAAAGTATCACTTCGATCAGTAATAAGTAAATGTAGTATAGTTGAGCATTGTCATACTGATAAGATGGCAGCAGATGTTATGACTAAGCCTACAACAAAGTTCAGGTTAGAAATGTTTTTGAGTTTTTTGTTTGTAATGTAAGATATGTAATGTAATGTAAACAGAATCATGCTGCAGAATCAGACCCATGAGAGCAAGGGGGTTTATACAGAACAGACTAAATCAAGAATCAAGGTAAACAAATAAAGTGACATTCTTAGATATCTGAGGCGGAAGGAACAGCAACAGACAAATTGATTGTAAAATGATTGAATATCAATATGTAAGCTGTAATGACAGATATTCTGCCTAACAACCGCTTAGCATTTCTTGCCGAATTTTTCTATTGGTCAAAATATCCCTGACACGTCACTTCCGGTTTTACGAAGGGCAGTCACGTGATTGGAGGGATATTTAAAAGCTGGCGTTTATGGTCAGAATATCAGTCACCATCGATAAAGCTATGGCGAAACGCGTCTGTGGACACAAATTGGGGGTCGGAGGTAATAGCATTGAGTACATAGTACTATTCTGGCATCTCCAAGGTCTGTGAATATACTGTTTATACTTAATAAAAACTATGTTTTACTACTGAAGATTTGGTTGCAGGAATCATTTTCTTGTATATGTCATAGCACTTGCTCATATAGCCCTACTGAATGCCCTTATCAGAAAACTCTGCCTCCTAGACAGTCATTTTTATATTTTGGAAGAGAACACCAGGTGCAGGGAGCGGCATCAGGTGTATCCTTTGGTTCTCTTTCCGTATTTCTGCTTTTAAGGGGTTAAGCACTGGCAGGTCTCATTAAGCAGCTGATGAAGGGAGTAACCACAAACTGCATTATGTGTACGTGGCCGTGCATGCCTATCTGGGTGATTATGTGTGTGTTTGTGTGCATATGTACGTGTATGCCTATGTGTGTGTTTGTGTGTGTGCATGTGTGTCAGCATATGCACAAGCAAGTGTATGTGTGAGTTTATGTGCCTGGTCTTGTGCATGTGTACGTGCATGTCTGTATGTGTGCTCGTGTGTGTGTGTGCAAGCATGTATGTGTGCATGTCTGTGTGTGTGCTTATGTGTGTATGTGTGCTTGTGCAAGTGTATAAGCATTTGTACATGCATGTCTGTATGTGTCCTTGTGTATGTGTGTGCTTGTGAATATGTGTAAGCCTATGTACGTGTATGTCTTTATGTGTGCTTATGTGTGTGTGCGCTTGTGCATGTGTACATGTACAGTATGTCTGTATGCGTGCTTATGTGTGTGCTTGTGCATATGTGTAAGTATGTGTGCTTATGTGTGTGTGCGCTTGTGCATATGTGTAAGCATGTGTACATGTATGTCTGTATGCGTGCTTATGTGTGTGTGCGCTTTTGCATATGTGTAAGCATGTGTACATGTATGTCTGTATGTGTGCTTATGTGTGTGTGCGCTTGTGCATATGTGTAAGCATATGTACGTGTATGTCTTTATGTGTGCTTATGTGTGTGCTTGTGCATATGTGTAAGCATGTGTACATGTACAGTATGTCTGTATGCGTGCTTATGTGTGTGCTTGTGCATATGTGTAAGTATGTGTGCTTATGTGTGTGTGCGCTTGTGCATATGTGTAAGCATGTGTACATGTATGTCTGTATGTGTGCTTATGTGTGTGTGTGCTTGTGCATATGTGTAAGCATGTGTACATGTATGTCTGTATGTGTCCTTGTGTGTGTGTGTGCTTGTGAATATGTGTAAGCATATGTACGTGTATGTCTTTGTGTGCTTATGTGTGTGTGCTTGTGCATATGTGTAAGCATGTGTACATGTACAGTATGTCTGTATGCGTGCTTATGTGTGTGTGCATATGTGTAAGCATGTGTTCATGTATGTCTGTATGTGTGTGTGCGCTTGTGCATATGTGTAAGCATGTGTACATGTATGTCTGTATGTGTGCTTTTGTGTGTGTGCTTGTGCATATGTGTAGGCATGTGTACATGTATGTGTGCATGTGTACGTGCCTATCTGTGTATACTGTATAACCCTTTATCTCTTTATTACAGTTTTACTGAACCTTCTAGAGGGTACAATCCTTTGAACAGTATTTGTTATTTTCCCCATTTACTGATTACCCCATCTTCGCGCACATCAGACAAACAAATGTCTTGTTATAAACAGGAAGAGAATCAGAGACAAGAAATCATGAAGTCAGGCCAAGGTCTTGGGATTGTGCAAATTCCGGGCAAACTGCCTTATTTAAACGCATGATAAAGTGAATCTTGTGAGCGCTGAATACAACATTCTGTTTTCTATACAAGTCCCTTTTTAGGCTTAAAAAGCCACATGATCAAAGGTCACAGTCGCCTTTATTCCAGGAGTAGATAAGGATCAGATGTCATTTGTTACACAACTGATCTGTTTACTGCACAGCTATTTCCCATTCATATTCCTAAGGCTGCGTTATATCCTCAGGTAACTTATTATGTACTAATGTGCGCACACCGCCTGCAGATAACTTATTATGTACTAATGTGCGCACACCGCCTGCAGATAACTTATTATGTACTAATGTGCGCACACCGCCTGCAGATAACTTATTATGTACTAATGCGCGCACACCGCCTGCAGATAACTTATTATGTACTAATGTGCACACCGCCAGCAGATAACTTATTATGTACTAATGTGCGCACACCGCCTGCAGATAACTTATTATGTACTAATGTGCACACACCGCCTGCAGATAACTTATTATGTACTAATGTGCACACACCGCCTGTAGATAACTTATTATGTACTAATGTACACACACCGCCTGCAGATAACTTATTATGTACTAATGTACACACACCGCCTGCAGATAACTTATTATGTACTAATGTACACACACCGCCTGCAGATAACTTATTATGTACTAATGTGCGCACACCGCCTGCAGATAACTTATTATGTACTAATGCGCACACCGCCTGCAGATAACTTATTATGTACTAATGTGCACACACCGCCTGCAGATAACTTATTATGTACTAATGTACACACACCGCCTGCAGATAACTTATTATGTACTAATGTGCACACACCGCCTGCAGATAACTTATTATGTACTAATGTGCACACACCGCCAGCAGATAACTTATTATGTACTAATGTACACACACCGCCTGCAGATAACATATTATGTACTAATGCGCACACCGCCTGCAGATAACTTATTATGTACTAATGCGCACACCGCCTGCAGATAACTTATTATGTACTAATGCGCACACCGCCTGCAGATAACTTATTATGTACTAATGCGCACACCGCCTGCAGATAACTTATTATGTACTAATGCGCACACCCCCAGCAGATAACTTATTATGTACTAATGTACACACACCGCCAGCAGATAACTTATTATGTACTAATGCGCGCACACCGCCTGCATATAACTTATTATGTACTAATGCGCGCACACCGCCTGCATACAACTTATTATGTACTAATGTGCATGCACCGCCTGCAGATAACTTATTATGTACTAATGTGCACACCGCCAGCAGATAACTTATTATGTACTAATGTGCACACCGCCTACAGATAACATATTATGTACTAATGTGTGCACACTGCCTGCAGATAACTTATTATGTACTAATGTGCACACCGCCTGCAGATAACTTATTATGTACTAATGTACACACACTGCCTGCAGATAACTTATTATGTACTAATGCACGCACACCTCCAGCAGATAACTTATTATGTACTAATGTGCACACACCACCTGCAGATAACTTATTATGTACTAATGTGCACACACTGCCTGTAGATAACTTATTATATACTAATGTGCACACACCGCCTGCAGATAACTTATTATGTACTAATGTGCACACAGCGCCTGCAGATAACTTATTATGTACTAATATGCGCACATCGCGTGCAGATATATATACAGTGAGTGCAGAATTATTAGGCAAATGAGTATTTTGACCACATCATCCTCTTTATGCATGTTGTCTTACTCCAAGCTGTATAGGCTCGAAAGCCTACTACCAATTAAGCATATTAGGTGATGTGCATCTCTGTAATGAGAAGGGGTGTGGTCTAATGACATCAACACTCTATATCAGGTGTGCATAATTATTAGGCAACTTCCTTTCCTTTGGCAAAATGGGTCAAAAGAAGGACTTGACAGGCTCAGAAAAGTCAAAAATAGTGAGATATCTTGCAGAGGGATGCAGCACTCTTAAAATTGCAAAGCTTCTGAAGCGTGATCATCGAACAATCAAGCGTTTCATTCAAAATAGTCAACAGGGTCGCAAGAAGCGTGTGGAAAAACCAAGGCGCAAAATAACTGCCCATGAACTGAGAAAACTCAAGCGTGCAGCTGCCAAGATGCCACTTGCCACCAGTTTGGCCATATTTCAGAGCTGCAACATCACTGGAGTGCCCAAAAGCACAAGGTGTGCAATACTCAGAGACATGGCCAAGGTAAGAAAGGCTGAAAGATGACCACCACTGAACAAGACACACAAGCTGAAACGTCAAGACTGGGCCAAGAAATATCTCAAGACTGATTTTTCTAAGGTTTTATGGACTGATGAAATGAGAATGAGTCTTGATGGGCCAGATGGATGGGCCCGTGGCTGGATTGGTAAAGGGCAGAGAGCTCCAGTCCGACTCAGACGCCAGCAAGGTGGAGGTGGAGTACTGGTTTGGGCTGGTATCATCAAAGATGAGCTTGTGGGGCCTTTTCGGGTTGAGGATGGAGTCAAGCTCAACTCCCAGTCCTACTGCCAGTTTCTGGAAGACACCTTCTTCAAGCAGTGGTACAGGAAGAAGTCTGCATCCTTCAAGAAAAACATGATTTTCATGCAGGACAATGCTCCATCACACGCGTCCAAGTACTCCACAGCGTGGCTGGCAAGAAAGGGTATAAAAGAAGAAAATCTAATGGCATGACCTCCTTGTTCACCTGATCTGAACCCCATTGAGAACCTGTGGTCCATCATCAAATGTGAGATTTACAAGGAGGGAAAACAGTACACCTCTCTGAAAAGTGTCTGGGAGGCTGTGGTTGCTGCTGCACGCAATGTTGATGGTGAACAGATCAAAACACTGACAGAATCCATGGATGGCAGGCTTTTGAGTGTCCTTGCAAAGAAAGGTGGCTCTATTGGTCACTGATTTGTTTTTGTTTTGTTTTTGAATGTCAGAAATGTATATTTGTTAATGTTGAGATGTTATATTGGTTTCACTGGTAAAAATAAATAATTGAAATGGGTATATATTTGTTTTTTGTTAAGTTGCCTAATAATTATGCACAGTAATAGTCACCTGCACACACAGATATCCCCCTAAAATAGCTATAACTAAAAACAAACTAAAAACTACTTCCAAAACTATTCAGCTTTGATATTAATGAGTTTTTTGGGTTCATTGAGAACATGGTTGTTGTTCAATAATAAAATTAATCCTCAAAAATACAACTTGCCTAATAATTCTGCACTCCCTGTATATATATATACATACACACACATATATATATATATATATATATATACATACAGTTGAATGACTTAGAGATCTGTCTGTCATATAATAAAGGTTCATGCGTACTGGCTGAGCATTTCATTTTCTGCTTTAATTGGACATATTAGCACTTTAATTAAAGGGCGATTAAAGTGAAAAAATGTCATTCTCTTATTCACTACAGTATGTACTTTATTGACCCTGCAATGATATGTGTTTAATCTCTGCAAAGGGGTTAAACACATAACGGGTATGAATTTCTGTGATTCAGACAGAGCGTACAATTTTTAAAAAGTTTTAACTTTACTTCTGTTATCAATTTTGCTTTGCTCCTATGTTATTCTTTGTTGAAGAGATACCTAGGTAGCATCTGGTGCACTACATGACCGGAAATAGTGCTGCCCTCTAGTGCTCTTGCAAATTGATAATATGCTTGCAAAACTGCTGCCATATAGTGCTCCAGACACGTGCACGCTCCTGAGGTTACGTCCCTGCTTTTCAACAAAGGATAGCAAGATTACAAAGAAAATCAGAGTAAAGAAGTGATTTAACCATTTCATGCCGTTAGAAAGTTCCATACCATCCTATGTGGCATCCTGCAGCCTCCTCCTTTCAGGAAATGAACAATCAGACTGGGGTCGTGCCTAGCAGCGTAAGCAGTATCACATGATCCAATACCGCCTTGAAATCACATGATTGCATTGACGATCGTGTGATTTAATTTTTCCAGCAAGTATTTACATCAGAACTTTGTTTTCCGATCTAGCACTTGCAGGGTAGCCAGGTCCAGTAAAATCTGTACAAAAATACCGGACACTTAAATGCCGAGTATTTTTAAAAAACCCTGTCAGATCAATGTAAAGGGCCTTCAAGGCTTCTGTGCATTACAAATATGGCTCAAAAATAAGTAACACTGTGCATTTTCTATTATATGTGTTACAGGTAGTGATGTCGTGAACCTAAAAATTTGGGTTCGCGAACGGCGAACGCGAACTTCCTCAAATGTTCGCGTACGGGCGAACCGGGCGAACCTCCATAGACTTCAATAGGCAGGCGAATTTTAAAACCCACAGGGACTCTTTCTGGCCACAATAGTGATGGAAAAGTTGTTTCAAGGGGACTAACACCTGGACTGTGGCATGCCGGAGGGGGATCCATGGCAAAACTCCCATGGAAAATTACATAGTTGATGCAGAGTCTGGTTTTAATCCATGAAGGGCATAAATCACCTAACATTCCTAAATTGTTTGGAATAACGTGCTTTAAAACATCAGGTATGATGTTGTATCGATCAGGTAGTGTAAGGGTTACGCCCGCTTCACAGTTCGCAGTGTAGGTGATATACCTGCCCTGACCATGCTTTGCAGACCAGGTATCAGTGGTCAGATGGACCCTTGCCCCAACACTGTGTGCCAGACATGCCATTATAGCAGACTTATATGGCTTTGGCGTTGCTTTTTGCTAATTAGAAGGCTGCTAAATGCCACTGCGCACCACACGTTTTTTATGCCCAGCAGTGAAGGGGTTAATTATTGAGCATGTAGGCAGCTTGTAGAGTTAATTTTAGCTTAAGTGTAGTGTAGTAGACAACCCAAAGTATTGATCTAGGCCCATTTTGGTATATTTCATGCCACCATTTCACCGCCAAATGCGATCAAATAAAAAAAAATTGTTCACTTTTTCACAAACTTTAGGTTTCTCACTAAAATGATTTACAAACAGCTTGTGCAATTATGGCATAAATGGTTGTAAATGCTTCTCTGGGATCCCCTTTGTTCAGAAATAGCAGACTTATATGGCTTTGGCATTGCTTTTTGGTAATTAGAAGGCTGCTAAATGCCACTGCGCACCATACGTGTTTTATGCCCAGCAGTGAAGGGGTTAATTAGGGAGCATGTAGGCAGCTTGTAGAGTTAATTTTAGCTTAAGTGTAGTGTAGTAGACAACCCAAAGTATTGATCTAGGCCCATTTTGGCATATTTCATGCCACAATTCCACAGCCAAATGCGATCAAATAAAAGAAAATTGTTCACTTTTTCACAAACTTTAGGTTTCTCACAGAAATTAATTTTAGCTTAAGTGTAGTGTAGTAGACAACCCAAAGTATTGATCTAAGCCCATTTTGGTATATTTAATGCCACCATTTCACCGCCAAATGCGATCAAATTTAAAAAACAAACAAATTTTTTCGCAATTTTAGGTTTCTCACTGAAATTATTTACAAACAGCTTGTGCAATTATGGCACAAATGGTTGTAAATGCTTCTCTGGGATCCCCTTTGTTCAGAAATAGCAGACATATACAGGGAGTGCAGAATTATTAGGCAAGTTGTATTTTTGAGGATTAATTTTATTATTGAACAACAACCATGTTCTCAATGAACCCAAAAAACTCATTAATATCAAAGCTGAATATTTTTGGAAGTAGTTTTTAGTTTGTTTTTAGTTTTAGCTATTTTAGGGGGATATCTGTGTGTGCAGGTGACTATTACTGTGCATAATTATTAGGCAACTTAACAAAAAACAAATATATACCCATTTCAATTATTTATTTTTACCAGTGAAACCAATATAACATCTCAACATTCACAAATATACATTTCTGACATTCAAAAACAAAACAAAAACAAATCAGTGACCAATATAGCCACCTTTCTTTGCAAGGACACTCAAAAGCCTGCCATCCATGGATTCTGTCAGTGTTTTGATCTGTTCACCATTAACATTGCGTGCAGCAGCAACCACAGCCTCCCAGACACTGTTCAGAGAGGTGTACTGTTTTCCCTCCTTGTAAATCTCACATTTGATGATGGACCACAGGTTCTCAATGGGGTTCAGATCAGGTGAACAAGGAGGCCATGTCATTAGATTTTCTTCTTTTATACCCTTTCTTGCCAGCCACGCTGTGGAGTACTTGGACGCGTGTGATGGAGCATTGTCCTGCATGAAAATCATGTTTTTCTTGAAGGATGCAGACTTCTTCCTGTACCACTGCTTGAAGAAGGTGTCTTCCAGAAACTGGCAGTAGGACTGGGAGTTGAGATTGACTCCATCCTCAACCCGAAAAGGCCCCACAAGCTCATCTTTGATGATACCAGCCCAAACCAGTACTCCACCTCCACCTTGCTGGCGTCTGAGTCGGACTGGAGCTCTCTACCCTTTACCAATCCAGCCACGGGCCCATCCATCTGGCCCATCAAGACTCATTCTGATTTCATCAGTCCATAAAACCTTAGAAAAATCAGTCTTGAGATATTTCTTGGCCCAGTCTTGACGTTTCAGCTTGTGTGTCTTGTTCAGTGGTGGTCGTCTTTCAGCCTTTCTTACCTTGGCCATGTCTCTGAGTATTGCACACCTTGTGCTTTTGGGCACTCCAGTGATGTTGCAGCTCTGAAATATGGCCAAACTGGTGGCAAGTGGCATCTTGGCAGCTGCACGCTTGACTTTTCTCAGTTCATGGGCAGTTATTTTGCGCCTTGGTTTTTCCACACGCTTCTTGCGACCCTGTTGACTATTTTGAATGAAACGCTTGATTGTTCGATGATCACGCTTCAGAAGCTTTGCAATTTTAAGAGTGCTGCATCCCTCTGCAAGATATCTCACTATTTTTGACTTTTCTGAGCCTGTCAAGTCCTTCTTTTGACCCATTTTGCCAAAGGAAAGCAAGTTGCCTAATAATTATGCACACCTGATATAGGGTGTTGATGTCATTAGACCACACCCCTTCTCATTACAGAGATGCACATCACCTAATATGCTTAATTGGTAGTAGGCTTTCGAGCCTATACAGCTTGGAGTAAGACAACATGCATAAAGAGGATGATGTGGTCAAAATACTCATTTGCCTAATAATTCTGCACTCACTGTATGACTTTGGCGTTGCTTTCTGGTAATTAGAAGGCCGCTAAATGCTGCTGCGCATCATACGTGTATTATGGCTAGCAGTGAAGGGGTTAATTAGGTAGTTTGTAGGGAGCTTGCAGGGTTAATTTTAGCTTTAGTGTAGAGATCAGCCTCCCACCTGACACATCAGACCCCCTGATCCCTCCCAAACAGCTCCCTTCCCTCCCCCACCCCACAATTGTCCCCGCCATCTTAAGTACTGGCAGAAAGTCTGCCAGTACTAAAATAAAAGTTTTTTTAGCATATTTACATATGCTGTGGTGTAGCATCCCCCCTTAGCCCCCAACCTCCCTGATCCCCCCCAAAACAGCTCTCTAATCCTCCCCATCTGCCTTATTGGCGGCCATCTTGGGTACTGGCAGCTGTCTGCTATTATTTCACAGTCAAAAAAGTGTTGATTTTTTTTAAAATGTACACTACTGTTACACCAGATATGAGTGGTGGCACTGGGCAAGTGGGCACAGTATACGCTGTGAGCCTGACACAAGTGCTGGCAGGCAGGCAACTGCAATTAGATTACACAGGGAAAAAAAAAAGCAGACATGTTCTAGCCCTAAAAAGGGCTTTTTGGGGTGCTGCCCTTACAGCAGAGATCAGATAAGTCCTTCAGGACTGTAGTGGACACTGAATACACTAGCCTAGCTATCGATTTCCCTATTAAATCAGCAGCAGCTACACTGTCCCTCCTCTCACTAAGAATGCAGCTTCCAAATGAATCTAAAATGGATGCTGTCCAGGAGGTAGGAGGGTCTGGGAGGGAGGGAGGGAGGGAGGGTCTGCCGCTGATTGGCTGTAATGTGTCTTCTGACTGTGAGGTACAGGGTCAAAGTTTACTCAATGATGACTAATAGGGGGCGGATTGAACATCGCATATGTTCGCCGGGAACTATTCGCCGGCGAACTATTCGTGACATCACTACTTACAGGCAACCATGGGGGATGAAATCATTGCTGGGTGTGTCCTCCTGGAAATCAAGAGGGTTTTATCATTACTGCATATCTGTGTTACTGGCAACCAAGAGGATAAAATGACTGCCCAGTTGTGAAAAATATATGTGGTGTGATCAAGGGTGAGCTTTTGTGGGGACAATATGTGACCCCCAGCTACCACCCATGTCCAGTCACCTAAAGGTCATCTGGTACTTTTATGGAGCACACCTGGCAATCCTAAGTACTTGCCCCCTGGCATAAAGGGGTTAAAATTGCTGCAGTATCCAAATCATAAGGGAAATAATGTGTTTCATGTTTCTTTAAAGTACTACTTTGGAGCCGCAAAGAACTGCTGGTCCAGAGGGGAAA
Source organism: Bombina bombina (assembly GCF_027579735.1). Classification (NCBI taxonomy): domain Eukaryota; kingdom Metazoa; phylum Chordata; class Amphibia; order Anura; family Bombinatoridae; genus Bombina; species Bombina bombina. Next base: position 25,387,981 of record NC_069508.1, read on the forward strand.
TAGCTGTTGAGCTAATCAGCAGCAGCTGCATGACTAAGCTGTCTGACTGCAGCTGATTGGCTTACCAGTTGTGTCTCCCATGCTCTAACCAATGAGAACATGCCATTTTCCCCCCACTGTGATGGTCCTTTATTTTTTTAATGCTTTTAGAATAATTTATTCTTGCAGTAATGCTTGTGTGCAACTCACTCAGCAAAGGGTTAAACATATAGTACAAAGCCATAATCCATTCCCACTCCTCAGCAAGACAGTGAGCCAATCACGAACAGCATATGTGTGTAGCCCCCATTGCAGCTCCTAAATGAGGGGAATTTATGCTAAATACAGAACTAAAAAGATCACAAAGTTTAGGAACAAAATGGTCTGCTCTGTTAAAATATTTTTGCATTAAAGGTACATGAAACCCTATATTTTTTTCTTTCATGATTCAGATATAGCAACAATTTTATGCAACTTTGTAATTTTCTCCTATTATCCATTTGTCTTCGTTCTCTTGGTATCTTTATTTGAAAAGCAGGAATGTAAGCTTAGGAGCCGGTCCATTTTTGTCTGGGTAGCACTTGCTGATTGGTGGCTAACCACCAAATATCCTATTATATAAAAGGCCAAGTGTGTTTGTCCGAAGCTGTCATGCGCAGTAGAGGCAGCACAATGACAAACACTCCTGGCCTTACCTGACAATCCATGTTTTGACTTTGCGGTGAAAGTCGGTGTGTCGGGGCGGAACTGTGGTTGTGGCCAGATGGGACCGTGGGTGTGGCTGGTGGGACCGTGGGCGTGACTGGGGTGTGGCCGGCGCGGTCGGCGAGACAGAGAGGGGAGAGTAATAGAAAGAGAGGGGGAGAGAGATAGGAGAGAGCTAAAGAGAGGTGAAAGTGCAGAAGAGAGGTGAAAGTGCAGAAGAGAGGGGAGAGAGAGAGAGAGAGCAAAAGAGAGGGGGGAGAAAGGGCAAAAGAGAGGGATGGAGAGAAAGAGCAAAAGAGAGGGATGGAGAGAGAGAGACAGAGCAAAAGAGAGGGGGAGAGAGTGAAAATGAGAGGGGGGGAAGAGAGAGCGCAAAAGAGAGGGGGAGACAGAGAGCCCAAAAGAGGGGGAGAGAGAGAAAGTGCAAAAGAGAGGGGGAGAGAGAGAGTGCAAAAGAGAGGGGGAGAGAGAGAGCGCAAAAGAGAGGGGGAGAGAGAGAGCGCAAAAGAGAGGGGGAGAAAGAGCATGCAAAAGAGGGGGAGAGAGAGCACAAAAGAGAGGGGGAGAGAGAGAGAGCGCAAAAGAGAGGGGGAGAGAGAGCGCGTAAAAGAGAGGGGGAGAGAGCAAAAGAGGGGGGACAGAAAGAAAAAGAGGGGGGAAGGGAGCAAAAGAGAGGGGGGGAGAGAGCAAAAGAGAGGGATGGAGAGAGAGAGCAAAAGAGAGGGGGGACAGAAAGAAAAAGAGGGGGGAAGGGAGCAAAAGAGAGGGGGGGGGGAGAGCAAAAGAGAGGGATGGAGAGAGAGAGCAAAAGAGAGGGGGGA